>NW_027523177.1:0-56978 GCF_052094955.1 Ictidomys tridecemlineatus
AAATTTCGTTCTTCTAGGTTAAACCGTTCGTTGGCAGTAACCGGTTTCATTTTGAGGTTTCACTCTGTTTTCTCCTATAGGGAGACATGTATTTGGAACTCTAAATCAAACACGGTTTGTGCTAGCTCTTTGAAACTTGACACAATAAAGCAGTTTCAAGTTCTATCTCTATGGTTTGTTTGCTGTTGATGTAGCCCTAAGCAGAGACTGGCGAGAATCACTTTCATGGAAAGGGCCTGCCAAGCTTCCAAAAAACTACGAGTTGCCTGAAATCTCAGCACACACTTTTTCACCCAATCTTGATGAAACTTTCAGGTAATGATCAGTACACCAATCCCACTTGGCTCGCCAAATTTCGTTCTTCTAGGTTAAACCGTTCGTTGGCAGTAACCGGTTTCATTTTGAGGTTTCACTCTGTTTTCTCCTATAGGGATACATGTATTTGGAACTCTAAATCAAACACGGTTTCTGCTAGCTCTTTGAAACTTGACACAATAAAGCAGTTTCAAGTTCTATCTCTATGGTTTCTTTGCTGTTGATGTAGCCCTAAGCAGAGACTGGCGAGAATCACTTTCATGGAAAGGGCCTGCCAAGCTTCCAAAAAACTACGAGTTGCCTGAAATCTCAGCACACACTTTTTCACCCAATCTTGATGAAACTTTCAGGAAATGATCAGTACACCAATCCCACTTGGCTCGCCAAATTTCGTTCTTCTAGGTTAAACCGTTCGTTGGCAGTAACCGGTTTCATTTTGAGGTTTCACTGTGTTTTCTCCTATAGGGATACATGTGTTTGGAAGTCTAAATCAAACACGGTTTCTGCTAGCTCTTTGAAACTTGACACAATAAAGCAGTTTCAAGTTCTTTCTCTATGGTTTGTTTGCTGTTGATGTAGCCCTAAGCAGAGACTGGCGAGAATCACTTTCATGGAAAGGGCCTGCCAAGCTTCCAAAAAACTACGAGTTGCCTGAAATCTCAGCACACACTTTTTCACCCAATCTTGATGAAACTTTCAGGTAATGATCAGTACACCAATCCCACTTGGCTCGCCAAATTTCATTCTTCTAGGTTAAACCGTTCGTTGGCAGTAACCGGTTTCATTTTGAGGTTTCACTCTGTTTTCTCCTATAGGGATACATGTATTTGGAACTCTAAATCAAACACGGTTTGTGCTAGATCTTTGAACCTTGACACAATAAAGAAGTTTCAAGTTCTATCTCTATGGTTTGTTTGCTGTTGATGTAGCCCTAAGCAGAGACTGGCGAGAATCACTTTCATGGAAAGGGCCTGCCAAGCTTCCAAAAAACTACGAGTTGCCTGAAATCTCAGCAAACACTTTTTCACCCAATCTTGATGAAACTTTCAGGTAATGATCAGTACAGCAATCCCACTTGGCTCACCAAATTTCGTTCTTCTAGGTTAAACCGTTCGTTGGCAGTAACCGGTTTCATTTTGAGGTTTCACTCTGTTTTCTCCTATAGGGATACATGTATTTGGAACTCTAAATCAAACACGGTTTGTGCTAGCTCTTTGAAACTTGACACAATAAAGCAGTTTCAAGTTCTATCTCTATGGTTTGTTTTCTGTTGATGTAGCCCTAAGCAGAGACTGGCGAGAGTCACTTTAATGGAAAGGTCCTTCCAAGCTTCCAAAAAACTACGAGTTGCGTGAAATCTCAGCAAACACTTTTTCACCCAATCTTGATGATACTTTCAGGTAATGATCAGTACAGGAATCCCACTTGGCTCGCCAAATTTCATTGTTCTTGGTTAAACCGTTCCTTGGCAGTAACCGGTTTCATTTTGAGGTTTCACTCTGTTTTCTCCTATAGGGATACATGTATTTGGAACTCTAAATAAACACGGTTTGTGCTAGCTCTTTGAAACTTGACACAATAAAGCAGTTTCAAGTTCTATCTCTATGGTTTGTTTGCTGTTGATGTAGCCCTAAGCAGAGACTGGCGAGAGTCACTTTCATGGAAAGGGCCTTCCAAGCTTCCAAAAAACTACGAGTTGCCTGAAATCTCAGCAAACACTTTTTCACCCAATCTTGATGATACTTTCAGGTAATGATCAGTACACGAATCCCACTTGGCTCTCCAAATTTCGTTCTTCTAGGTTAAACCGTTCGTTGGCAGTAACCGGTTTCATTTTGAGGTTTCACTCTGTTTTCTCCTATAGGGATACATGTATTTGGAACTCTAAATCAAACACGGTTTGTGCTAGCTCTTTGAAACTTGACACAATAAAGCAGTTTCAAGTTCTATCTCTATGGTTTGTTTGCTGTTGATGTAGCCCTAAGCAGAGACTGGCGAGAATCACTTTCATGGAAAGGGCCTGCCAAGCTTCCAAAAAACTACGAGTTGCCTGAAATCTCAGCAAACACTTTTTCACCCAATCTTGATGAAACTTTCAGGTAATGATCAGTACAGCAATCCCACTTGGCTCACCAAATTTCGTTCTTCTAGGTTAAACCGTTCGTTGGCAGTAACCGGTTTCATTTTGAGGTTTCACTCTGTTTTCTCCTATAGGGATACATGTATTTGGAACTCTAAATCAAACATGGTTTGTGCTAGCTCTTTGAAACTTGACACAATAAAGCAGTTTCAAGTTCTATCTCTATGGTTTGTTTGCTGTTGATGTAGCCCTAAGCAGAGACTGGCGAGAATCACTTTCATGGAAAGGGAGTGCCAAGCTTCCAAAAAACTACAAGTTGCCTGATCTCAGCACACACTTTTTCACCCAATCTTGATGAAACTTTCAGGTAATGATCAGTACACCAATCCCACTTGACTCGCCAAATTTCGTTCTTCTAGGTTAAACCGTTCGTTGGCAGTAACCGGTTTCATTTTGAGGTTTCACTCTGTTTTCTCCTATAGGGAGACATGTATTTGGAACTCTAAATCAAACACGGTTTGTGCTAGCTCTTTGAAACTTGACACAATAAAGCAGTTTCAAGTTCTATCTCTATGGTTTGTTTGCTGTTGATGTAGCCCTAAGCAGAGACTGGCGAGAATCACTTTCATGGAAAGGGCCTGCCAAGCTTCCAAAAAACTACGAGTTGCCTGAAATCTCAGCACACACTTTTTCACCCAATCTTGATGAAACTTTCAGGTAATGATCAGTACACCAATCCCACTTGGCTCGCCAAATTTCGTTCTTCTAGGTTAAACCGTTCGTTGGCAGTAACCGGTTTCATTTTGAGGTTTCACTCTGTTTTCTCCTATAGGGATACATGTATTTGGAACTCTAAATCAAACACGGTTTCTGCTAGCTCTTTGAAACTTGACACAATAAAGCAGTTTCAAGTTCTATCTCTATGGTTTCTTTGCTGTTGATGTAGCCCTAAGCAGAGACTGGCGAGAATCACTTTCATGGAAAGGGCCTGCCAAGCTTCCAAAAAACTACGAGTTGCCTGAAATCTCAGCACACACTTTTTCACCCAATCTTGATGAAACTTTCAGGAAATGATCAGTACACCAATCCCACTTGGCTCGCCAAATTTCGTTCTTCTAGGTTAAACCGTTCGTTGGCAGTAACCGGTTTCATTTTGAGGTTTCACTGTGTTTTCTCCTATAGGGATACATGTGTTTGGAAGTCTAAATCAAACACGGTTTCTGCTAGCTCTTTGAAACTTGACACAATAAAGCAGTTTCAAGTTCTTTCTCTATGGTTTGTTTGCTGTTGATGTAGCCCTAAGCAGAGACTGGCGAGAATCACTTTCATGGAAAGGGCCTGCCAAGCTTCCAAAAAACTAGGAGTTGCCTGAAATCTCAGCAAACACTTTTTCACCCAATCTTGATGATACTTTCAGGTAATGATCAGTACACCAATCCCACTTGGCTCGCCAAATTTCGTTCTTCTAGGTTAAACCGTTCGTTGGCAGTAACCAGTTTCATTTTGAGGTTTCACTCTGTTTTCTCCTATAGGGATACATGTATTTGGAACTCTAAATCAAACACGGTTTGTGCTAGCTCTTTGAAACTTGACACAATAAAGCAGTTTCAAGTTCTATCTCTATGGTTTGTTTGCTGTTGATGTAGCCCTAAGCAGAGACTGGCGAGAATAACTTTCATGGAAAGGGCCTGCAAAGCTTCCAAAAAACTACGAGTTGCCTGAAATCTCAGCACACACTTTTTCACCCAATCTTGATGAAACTTTCAGGTAATGATCAGTACACCAATCCCACTTGGCTCGCCAAATTTCGTTCTTCTAGGTTAAACCGTTCGTTGGCAGTAACCGGTTTCATTTTGAGATTTCACTCTGTTTTCTCCTATAGGGATACATGTATTTGGAACTCTAAATCAAACACGGTTTGTGCTAGCTCTTTGAAACTTGACACAATAAAGCAGTTTCAAGTTCTATCTCTATGGTTTGTTTGCTGTTGATGTAGCCCTAAGCAGAGACTGGCGAGAATCACTTTCATGGAAAGGGCCTGCCAAGCTTCCAAAAAACTACGAGTTGCCTGAAATCTCAGCACACACTTTTTCACCCAATCTTGATGAAACTTTCAGGAAATGATCAGTACACCAATCCAACTTGGCTCGCCAAATTTCGTTCTTCTAGGTTAAACCGTTCGTTGGCAGTAACCGGTTTCATTTTGAGGTTTCACTCTGTTTTCTCCTATAGGGATACATGTATTTGGAACTCTAAATCAAACACGGTTTGTGCTAGCTCTTTGAAACTTGACACAATAAAGCAGTTTCAAGTTCTTTCTCTATGGTTTGTTTGCTGTTGATGTAGCCCTAAGCAGAGACTGGCGAGAATCACTTTCATGGAAAGGGCCTGCCAAGCTTCCAAAAAACTACGAGTTGCCTGAAATCTCAGCAAACACTTTTTCACCCAATCTTGATGATACTTTCAGGTAATGATCAGTACACCAATCCCACTTTGCTCGCCAAATTTCGTTCTTCTAGGTTAAACCGTTCGTTGGCAGTAACCGGTTTCATTTTGAGGTTTCACTCTGTTTTCTCCTATAGGGATACATGTATTTGGAACTCTAAATCAAACACGGTTTGTGCTAGCTCTTTGAAACTTGACACAATAAAGCAGTTTCAAGTTCTCTCTCTATGGTTTGTTTGCTGTTGATGTAGCCCTAAGCAGAGACTGGCGAGAATCACTTTCATGGAAAGGGCCTGCCAAGCTTCCAAAAAACTACGAGTTGCCTGAAATCTCAGCAAACACTTTTTCACCCAATCTTGATGATACTTTCAGGTAATAATCAGTACACCAATCCCACTTGGCTCGCCAAATTTCGTTCTTCTAGGTTAAACCGTTCGTTGGCAGTAACCGGTTTCATTTTGAGGTTTCACTCTGTTTTCTCCTATAGGGATACATGTATTTGGAACTCTAAATCAAACACGGTTTGTGCTAGCTCTTTGAAACTTGACACAATAAAGAAGTTTCAAGTTCTATCTCTATGGTTTGTTTGCTGTTGATGTAGCCCTAAGCAGAGACTGGCGAGAATCACTTTCATGGAAAGGGCCTGCCAAGCTTCCAAAAAACTACGAGTTGCCTGAAATCTCAGCACACACTTTTTCACCCAATCTTGATGAAACTTTCAGGAAATGGTCAGTACACCAATCCAACTTGGCTCGCCAAATTTCGTTCTTCTAGGTTAAACCGTTCGTTGGCAGTAACCGGTTTCATTTTGAGGTTTCACTGTGTTTTCTCCTATAGGGATACATGTATTTGGAAGTCTAAATCAAACACGGTTTGTGCTAGCTCTTTGAAACTTGACACAATAAAGCAGTTTCAAGTTCTTTCTCTATGGTTTGTTTGCTGTTGATGTAGCCCTAAGCAGAGACTGGCGAGAATCACTTTCATGGAAAGGGCCTGCCAAGCTTCCAAAAAACTACGAGTTGCCTGAAATCTCAGCAAACACTTTTTCACCCAATCTTGATGATACTTTCAGGTAATGATCAGTACACCAATCCCACTTGGCTCGCCAAATTTCGTTCTTCTAGGTTAAACCGTTCGTTGGCAGTAACCGGTTTCATTTTGAGGTTTCACTCTGTTTTCTTCTATAGGGATACATGTATTTGGAACTCTAAATCAAACACGGTTTGTGCTAGCTCTTTGAAACTTGACACAATAAAGCAGTTTCAAGTTCTATCTCTATGGTTTGTTTGCTGTTGATGTAGCCCTAAGCAGAGACTGGCGAGAATCACTTTCATGGAAAGGGCCTGCCAAGCTTCCAAAAAACTACGAGTTGCCTGAAATCTCAGCAAACACTTTTTCACCCAATCTTGATGATACTTTCAGGTAATGATCAGTACACCAATCCCACTTGGCTCGCCAAATCTCGTTCTTCTAGGTTAAACCGTTCGTTGGCAGTAACCGGTTTCATTTTGAGGTTTCACTCTGTTTTCTTCTATAGGGATACATGTATTTGGAACTCTAAATCAAACACGGTTTGTGCTAGCTCTTTGAAACTTGACACAATAAAGCAGTTTCAAGTTCTATCTCTATGGTTTGTTTGCTGTTGATGTAGCCCTAAGCAGAGACTGGCAAGAATCACTTTCATGGAAAGGGCCTGCCAAGCTTCCAAAAAACTACGAGTTGCCTGAAATCTCAGCAAACACTTTTTCACCCAATCTTGATGATACTTTCAGGTAATAATCAGTACACCAATCCCACTTGGCTCGCCAAATTTCGTTCTTCTAGGTTAAACCGTTCGTTGGCAGTAACCAGTTTCATTTTGAGGTTTCACTCTGTTTTCTCCTATAGGGATACATGTATTTGGAACTCTAAATCAAACACGGTTTGTGCTAGCTCTTTGAAACTTGACACAATAAAGCAGTTTCAAGTTCTATCTCTATGGTTTGTTTGCTGTTGATGTAGCCCTAAGCAGAGACTGGCGAGAATCACTTTCATGGAAAGGGCCTGCAAAGCTTCCAAAAAACTACGAGTTGCCTGAAATCTCAGCACACACTTTTTCACCCAATCTTGATGAAACTTTCAGGTAATGATCAGTACAGCAATCCCACTTGGCTCGCCAAATTTCGTTCTTCTAGGTTAAACCGTTCGTTGGCAGTAACCGGTTTCATTTTGAGATTTCACTCTGTTTTCTCCTATAGGGATACATGTATTTGGAACTCTAAATCAAACACGGTTTGTGCTAGCTCTTTGAAACTTGACACAATAAAGCAGTTTCAAGTTCTATCTCTATGGTTTGTTTGCTGTTGATGTAGCCCTAAGCAGAGACTGGCGAGAATCACTTTCATGAAAAGGGCGTGCTAAGCTTCCAAAAAACTACGAGTTGCCTGAAATCTCAGCACACACTTTTTCACCCAATCTTGATGAAACTTTCAGGTAATCATCAGTACACCAATCCCACTTGGCTCGCCAAATTTCGTTCTTCTAGGTTAAACCGTTCGTTGGCAGTAACCGGTTTCATTTTGAGGTTTCACTCTGTTTTCTCCTATAGGGATACATGTATTTGGAACTCTAAATCAAACACGGTTTGTGCTAGCTCTTTGAAACTTGACACAATAAAGCAGTTTCAAGTTCTATCTCTATGGTTTGTTTGCTGTTGATGTAGCCCTAAGCAGAGACTGGCGAGAATCACTTTCATGGAAAGGGCCTGCCAAGCTTCCAAAAAACTACGAGTTGCCTGAAATCTCAGCACACACTTTTTCACCTAATCTTGATGAAACTTTCAGGTAAAGATCAGTACACAAATCCCACTTGGCTCGCCAAATTTCGTTCTTCTAGGTTAAACCGTTCGTTGGCAGTAACCGGGTTCATTTTGAGGTTTCACTCTGTTTTCTCCTATAGGGATACAGGTATTTTGAACTCTAAATCAAACACGGTTTGTGCTAGCTCTTTGAAACTTGACACAATAAAGCAGTTTCAAGTTCTATTTCTATGGTTTGTTTGCTGTTGATGTAGCCCTAAGCAGAGACTGGCGAGAATCACTTTCATGGAAAGGGCCTGCCAAGGTTCCAAAAAACTACAAGTTGCCTGATCTCAGCAAACACTTTTTCACCCAATCTTGATGATACTTTCAGGTAATGATCAGTACACCAATCCCACTTGGCTCGCCAAATTTCGTTCTTCTAGGTTAAACCGTTCGTTGGCAGTAACCGGTTTCATTTTGAGGTTTCACTCTGTTTTCTCCTATAGGGATACATGGATTTGGAACTCTAAATCAAACACGGTTTGTGCTAGCTCTTTGAAACTTGACACAATAAAGCAGTTTCAAGTTCTATCTCTATGGTTTCTTTGCTGTTGATGTAGCCCTAAGCAGAGACTGGCGAGAATCACTTTCATGGAAAGGGCCTGCCAAGCTTCCAAAAAACTACGAGTTTCCTGAAATCTCAGCAAACACTTTTTCACCCAATCTTGATGATACTTTCAGGTAATGATCAGTACACCATTCCCACTTGGCTCGCCAAATTTCGTTCTTCTAGTTTAAACCGTTCGTTGGCAGTAACCGGTTTCATTTTGAGGTTTCACTCTGTTTTCTCCTATAGGGATACAGGTATTTTGAACTCTAAATCCAACACGGTTTCTGCTAGCTCTTTGAAACTTGACACAATAAAGCAGATTCAAGTTCTATCTCTATGGTTTGTTTGCTGTTGATGTAGCCCTAAGCAGAGAATGGCGAGAATCACTTTCTTTGAAAGAACCTTCCAAGCTTTTAAAAAACTACGAGTTGCCTGAAATCTCAGCAAACACTTTTTCACCCGATCTTGATGAAACTTTCAGGTAATGATCAGTACACCAATCCCACTTGGCTCGCCAAATTTTGTTCTTCTAGGTTCAACCGTTCGTTGGCAGTAACCGGTTTCATTTTGAGGTTTCACTCTGTTTTCTCCTATAGGGATACATGTATTTGGAACTCTAAATCAAACACGGTTTGTGCTAGCTCTTTGAAACTTGACACAATAAAGCAGTTTCAAGTTCTTTCTCTATGGTTTGTTTGCTGTTGATGTAGCCCTAAGCAGAGACTGGCGAGAATCACTTTCATGGAAAGGGCCTGCCAAGCTTCCAAAAAACTACGAGTTGCCTGAAATCTCAGCAAACACTTTTTCACCCAATCTTGATGATACTTTCAGGTAATGATCAGTACACCAATCCCACTTTGCTCGCCAAATTTCGTTCTTCTAGGTTAAACCGTTCGTTGGCAGTAACCGGTTTCATTTTGAGGTTTCACTCTGTTTTCTCCTATAGGGATACATGTATTTGGAACTCTAAATCAAACACGGTTTGTGCTAGCTCTTTGAAACTTGACACAATAAAGCAGTTTCAAGTTCTCTCTCTATGGTTTGTTTGCTGTTGATGTAGCCCTAAGCAGAGACTGGCGAGAATCACTTTCATGGAAAGGGCCTGCCAAGCTTCCAAAAAACTACGAGTTGCCTGAAATCTCAGCAAACACTTTTTCACCCAATCTTGATGATACTTTCAGGTAATAATCAGTACACCAATCCCACTTGGCTCGCCAAATTTCGTTCTTCTAGGTTAAACCGTTCGTTGGCAGTAACCGGTTTCATTTTGAGGTTTCACTCTGTTTTCTCCTATAGGGATACATGTATTTGGAACTCTAAATCAAACACGGTTTGTGCTAGCTCTTTGAAACTTGACACAATAAAGAAGTTTCAAGTTCTATCTCTATGGTTTGTTTGCTGTTGATGTAGCCCTAAGCAGAGACTGGCGAGAATCACTTTCATGGAAAGGGCCTGCCAAGCTTCCAAAAAACTACGAGTTGCCTGAAATCTCAGCACACACTTTTTCACCCAATCTTGATGAAACTTTCAGGAAATGGTCAGTACACCAATCCAACTTGGCTCGCCAAATTTCGTTCTTCTAGGTTAAACCGTTCGTTGGCAGTAACCGGTTTCATTTTGAGGTTTCACTGTGTTTTCTCCTATAGGGATACATGTATTTGGAAGTCTAAATCAAACACGGTTTGTGCTAGCTCTTTGAAACTTGACACAATAAAGCAGTTTCAAGTTCTTTCTCTATGGTTTGTTTGCTGTTGATGTAGCCCTAAGCAGAGACTGGCGAGAATCACTTTCATGGAAAGGGCCTGCCAAGCTTCCAAAAAACTACGAGTTGCCTGAAATCTCAGCAAACACTTTTTCACCCAATCTTGATGATACTTTCAGGTAATGATCAGTACACCAATCCCACTTGGCTCGCCAAATTTCGTTCTTCTAGGTTAAACCGTTCGTTGGCAGTAACCGGTTTCATTTTGAGGTTTCACTCTGTTTTCTTCTATAGGGATACATGTATTTGGAACTCTAAATCAAACACGGTTTGTGCTAGCTCTTTGAAACTTGACACAATAAAGCAGTTTCAAGTTCTATCTCTATGGTTTGTTTGCTGTTGATGTAGCCCTAAGCAGAGACTGGCGAGAATCACTTTCATGGAAAGGGCCTGCCAAGCTTCCAAAAAACTACGAGTTGCCTGAAATCTCAGCAAACACTTTTTCACCCAATCTTGATGATACTTTCAGGTAATGATCAGTACACCAATCCCACTTGGCTCGCCAAATCTCGTTCTTCTAGGTTAAACCGTTCGTTGGCAGTAACCGGTTTCATTTTGAGGTTTCACTCTGTTTTCTTCTATAGGGATACATGTATTTGGAACTCTAAATCAAACACGGTTTGTGCTAGCTCTTTGAAACTTGACACAATAAAGCAGTTTCAAGTTCTATCTCTATGGTTTGTTTGCTGTTGATGTAGCCCTAAGCAGAGACTGGCAAGAATCACTTTCATGGAAAGGGCCTGCCAAGCTTCCAAAAAACTACGAGTTGCCTGAAATCTCAGCAAACACTTTTTCACCCAATCTTGATGATACTTTCAGGTAATAATCAGTACACCAATCCCACTTGGCTCGCCAAATTTCGTTCTTCTAGGTTAAACCGTTCGTTGGCAGTAACCAGTTTCATTTTGAGGTTTCACTCTGTTTTCTCCTATAGGGATACATGTATTTGGAACTCTAAATCAAACACGGTTTGTGCTAGCTCTTTGAAACTTGACACAATAAAGCAGTTTCAAGTTCTATCTCTATGGTTTGTTTGCTGTTGATGTAGCCCTAAGCAGAGACTGGCGAGAATCACTTTCATGGAAAGGGCCTGCAAAGCTTCCAAAAAACTACGAGTTGCCTGAAATCTCAGCACACACTTTTTCACCCAATCTTGATGAAACTTTCAGGTAATGATCAGTACAGCAATCCCACTTGGCTCGCCAAATTTCGTTCTTCTAGGTTAAACCGTTCGTTGGCAGTAACCGGTTTCATTTTGAGATTTCACTCTGTTTTCTCCTATAGGGATACATGTATTTGGAACTCTAAATCAAACACGGTTTGTGCTAGCTCTTTGAAACTTGACACAATAAAGCAGTTTCAAGTTCTATCTCTATGGTTTGTTTGCTGTTGATGTAGCCCTAAGCAGAGACTGGCGAGAATCACTTTCATGAAAAGGGCCTGCTAAGCTTCCAAAAAACTACGAGTTGCCTGAAATCTCAGCACACACTTTTTCACCCAATCTTGATGAAACTTTCAGGTAATCATCAGTACACCAATCCCACTTGGCTCGCCAAATTTCGTTCTTCTAGGTTAAACCGTTCGTTGGCAGTAACCGGTTTCATTTTGAGGTTTCACTCTGTTTTCTCCTATAGGGATACATGTATTTGGAACTCTAAATCAAACACGGTTTGTGCTAGCTCTTTGAAACTTGACACAATAAAGCAGTTTCAAGTTCTATCTCTATGGTTTGTTTGCTGTTGATGTAGCCCTAAGCAGAGACTGGCGAGAATCACTTTCATGGAAAGGGCCTGCCAAGCTTCCAAAAAACTACGAGTTGCCTGAAATCTCAGCACACACTTTTTCACCTAATCTTGATGAAACTTTCAGGTAAAGATCAGTACACAAATCCCACTTGGCTCGCCAAATTTCGTTCTTCTAGGTTAAACCGTTCGTTGGCAGTAACCGGGTTCATTTTGAGGTTTCACTCTGTTTTCTCCTATAGGGATACAGGTATTTTGAACTCTAAATCAAACACGGTTTGTGCTAGCTCTTTGAAACTTGACACAATAAAGCAGTTTCAAGTTCTATTTCTATGGTTTGTTTGCTGTTGATGTAGCCCTAAGCAGAGACTGGCGAGAATCACTTTCATGGAAAGGGCCTGCCAAGGTTCCAAAAAACTACAAGTTGCCTGATCTCAGCAAACACTTTTTCACCCAATCTTGATGATACTTTCAGGTAATGATCAGTACACCAATCCCACTTGGCTCGCCAAATTTCGTTCTTCTAGGTTAAACCGTTCGTTGGCAGTAACCGGTTTCATTTTGAGGTTTCACTCTGTTTTCTCCTATAGGGATACATGGATTTGGAACTCTAAATCAAACACGGTTTGTGCTAGCTCTTTGAAACTTGACACAATAAAGCAGTTTCAAGTTCTATCTCTATGGTTTCTTTGCTGTTGATGTAGCCCTAAGCAGAGACTGGCGAGAATCACTTTCATGGAAAGGGCCTGCCAAGCTTCCAAAAAACTACGAGTTTCCTGAAATCTCAGCAAACACTTTTTCACCCAATCTTGATGATACTTTCAGGTAATGATCAGTACACCATTCCCACTTGGCTCGCCAAATTTCGTTCTTCTAGTTTAAACCGTTCGTTGGCAGTAACCGGTTTCATTTTGAGGTTTCACTCTGTTTTCTCCTATAGGGATACAGGTATTTTGAACTCTAAATCCAACACGGTTTCTGCTAGCTCTTTGAAACTTGACACAATAAAGCAGATTCAAGTTCTATCTCTATGGTTTGTTTGCTGTTGATGTAGCCCTAAGCAGAGAATGGCGAGAATCACTTTCTTTGAAAGAACCTTCCAAGCTTTTAAAAAACTACGAGTTGCCTGAAATCTCAGCAAACACTTTTTCACCCGATCTTGATGAAACTTTCAGGTAATGATCAGTACACCAATCCCACTTGGCTCGCCAAATTTTGTTCTTCTAGGTTCAACCGTTCGTTGGCAGTAACCGGTTTCATTTTGAGGTTTCACTCTGTTTTCTCCTATAGGGATACATGGATTTGGAACTCTAAATCAAACACGGTTTGTGCTAGCTCTTTGAAACTTGACACAATAAAGCAGTTTCAAGTTCTATCTCTATGGTTTGCTTGCTGTTGATGTAGCCCTAAGCAGAGACTGGCGAGAATCACTTTCATGGAAAGGGCCTGCTAAGCTTCCAAAAAACTACGAGTTGCCTGAAATCTCAGCACACACTTTTTCACCCAATCTTGATGAAACTTTCAGGTAATGATCAGTACACCAATCCCACTTGGCACGCCAAATTTCGTTCTTCTAGGTTAAACCGTTCGTTGGCAGTAACCGGTTTCATTTTGAGGTTTCACTCTGTTTTCTCCTATAGGGATACATGTATTTGGAACTCTAAATCAAACACGGTTTGTGCTAGCTCTTTGAAACTTGACACAATAAAGCAGTTTCAAGTTCTATCTCTATGGTTTGTTTGCTGTTGATGTAGCCCTAAGCAGAGACTGGCGAGAATCACTTTCATGGAAAGGGCCTGCCAAGCTTCCAAAAAACTACGAGTTGCCTGAAATCTCAGCAAACACTTTTTCACCCAATCTTGATGAAACATTCAGGTAATGATCAGTACACCAATCCCACTTGGCTCGCCAAATATCGTTCTTCTAGGTTAAACCGTTCGTTGGCAGTAACCGGTTTCATTTTGAGGTTTCACTGTGTTTTCTCCTATAGGGATACATGTATTTGGAAGTCTAAATCAAACACGGTTTGTGCTAGCTCTTTGAAACTTGACACAATAAAGCAGTTTCAAGTTCTATCTCTATGGTTTGTTTGCTGTTGATGTAGCCCTAAGCAGAGACTGGCGAGAATCACTTTCATGGAAAGGGCCTGCCAAGCTTCCAAAAAACTACGAGTTGCCTGAAATCTCAGCAAACACTTTTTCACCCAATCTTGATGAAACTTTGAGGTAATGATCAGTACACCAATCCCACTTGGCTCGCCAAATGTCGTTCTTCTAGGTTAAACCGTTCGTTGGCAGTAACCGGTTTCATTTTGAGGTTTCACTGTGTTTTCTCCTATAGGGATACATGTATTTGGAAGTCTAAATCAAACACGGTTTGTGCTAGCTCTTTGAAACTTGACACAATAAAGCAGTTTCAAGTTCTATCTCTATGGTTTGTTTGCTGTTGATGTAGCCCTAAGCAGAGACTGGCGAGAATCACTTTCATGGAAAGGGCCTGCCAAGCTTCCAAAAAACTACAAGTTGCCTGATCTCAGCAAACACTTTTTCACCCAATCTTGATGATACTTTCAGGTAATGATCAGTACACCAATCCCACTTGGCTCGCCAAATTTCGTTCTTCTAGGTTAAACCGTTCCTTGGCAGTAACCGGTTTCATTGTGAGGTTTCACTCTGTTTTCTCCTATAGGGATACATGTATTTGGAACTCTAAATCAAACACGGTTTGTGCTAGCTCTTTGAAACTTGACACAATAAAGCAGTTTCAAGTTCTATCTCTATGATTTGTTTGCTGTTGATGTAGCCCTAAGCAGAGAATGGCGAGAATCACTTTCATTGAAAGAACCTTCCAAGCTTCAAAAAAACTACGAGATGCCTGAAATATCAGCAAACACTTTTTCACCCGATCTTGATGAAATTTTCAGGTAATTATCAGTACACCAATCCCACTTGGCTCGCCAAATTTTGTTCTTCTAGGTTCAACCGTTCGTTGGCAGTAACCGGTTTCATTTTGAGGTTTCACTCTGTTTTCTCCTATAGGGATACATGTATTTGGAACTCTAAATCAAACACGGTTTGTGCTAGCTCTTTGAAACTTGACACAATAAAGCAGTTTCAAGTTCTATCTCTATGGTTTGTTTGCTGTTGATGTAGCCCTAAGCAGAGACTGGCGAGAATCACTTTCATGGAAAGGGCCTGCCAAGCTTCCAAAAAACTACGAGTTGCCTGAAATCTCAGCAAACACTTTTTTACCCAATCTTGATGATACTTTCAGGTAATGATCAGTACACCAATCCCACTTGGCTCGCCAAATTTCGTTCTTCTAGGTTAAACCGTTCGTTGGCAGTAACCGGTTTCATTTTGAGGTTTCACTCTGTTTTTTCCTATAGGGATACAGGTATTTTGAACTCTAAATCAAACACGGTTTGTGCTAGCTCTTTGAAACTTGACACAATAAAGCAGTTTTAAGTTCTATCTCTATGGTTTGTTTGCTGTTGATGTAGCCCTAAGCAGAGAATGGCGAGAATCACTTTCATTGAAAGAACCTTCCAAGCTTCCAAAAAACTACGAGTTGCCTGAAATCTCAGCAAACACTTTTTCACCCGATCTTGATGAAACTTTCAGGTAATGATCAGTACACCAATCCCACTTGGCTCGGCAAATTTTGTTCTTCTAGGTTCAACCGTTCGTTGGCAGTAACCGGTTTCATTTTGAGGTTTCACTGTGTTTTCTCCTATAGGGATACATGTATTTGGAAGTCTAAATCAAACACGGTTTGTGCTAGCTCTTTGAAACTTGACACAATAAAGCAGTTTCAAGTTCTATCTCTATGGTTTGTTTGCTGTTGATGTAGCCCTAAGCAGAGACTGGCGAGAATCACTTTCATGGAAAGGGCCTGCAAAGCTTCCAAAAAACTACAAGTTGCCTGATCTCAGCAAACACTTTTTCACCCAATCTTGATGATACTTTCAGGTAATGATCAGTACACCAATCCCACTTGGCTCGCCAAATTTCGTTCTTCTAGGTTAAACCGTTCGTTGGCAGTAACCGGTTTCATTGTGAGGTTTCACTCTGTTTTCTCCTATAGGGATACATGTATTTGGAACTCTAAATCAAACACGGTTTGTGCTAGCTCTTTGAAACTTGACACAATAAAGCAGTTTCAAGTTCTATCTCTATGGTTTGTTTGCTGTTGATGTAGCCCTAAGCAGAGACTGGCGAGAATCACTTTCATGGAAAGGGCCTGCCAAGCTTCCAAAAAACTACGAGTTGCCTGAAATCTCAGCAAACACTTTTTCACCCAATCTTGATGATACTTTCAGGTAATGATCAGTACACCAATCCCACTTGGCTCGCCAAATTTCGTTCTTCTAGGTTAAACCGTTCGTTGGCAGTAACCGGTTTCATTTTGAGGTTTCACTCTGTTTTCTCCTATAGGGATACAGGTATTTTGAACTCTAAATCAAACACGGTTTGTGCTAGCTCTTTGAAACTTGACACAATAAAGCAGTTTCAAGTTCTTTCTCTATGGTTTGTTTGCTGTTGATGTAGCCCTAAGCAGAGAATGGCGAGAATCACTTTCATTGAAAGAATCTTCCAAGCTTCCAAAAAACTACGAGTTGCCTGAAATCTCAGCAAACACTTTTTCACCCGATCTTGATGAAACTTTCTGATAATGATCAGTACACCAATCCCACTTGGCTCGCCAAATTTTGTTCTTCTAGGTTCAACCGTTCGTTGGCAGTAACCGGTTTCATTTTGAGGTTTCACTCTGTTTTCTCCTATAGGGATACATGTATTTGGAACTCTAAATCAAACACGGTTTGTGCTAGCTCTTTGAAACTTGACACAATAAAGCAGTTTCAAGTTCTATCTCTATGGTTTGTTTGCTGTTGATGTAGCCCTAAGCAGAGACTGGCGAGAATCACTTTCATGGAAAGGGCCTGCCAAGCTTCCAAAAAACTACGAGTTCCCTGAAATCTCAGCAAACACTTTTTTACCCAATCTTGATGATACTTTCAGGTAATGATCAGTACACCAATCCCACTTGGCTCGCCAAATTTTGTTCTTCTAGGTTAAACCGTTCGTTGGCAGTAACCGGTTTCATTTTGAGGTTTCACTCTGTTTTCTCCTATAGGGATACAGGTATTTTGAACTCTAAATCAAACACGGTTTGTGCTAGCTCTTTGAAACTTGACACAATAAAGCAGTTTCAAGTTCTATCTCTATGGTTTGTTTGCTGTTGATGTAGCCCTAAGCAGAGAATGGCGAGAATCACTTTCATGGAAAGAACCTTCCAAGCTTCCAAAAAACTACGAGTTGCCTGAAATCTCAGCAAACACTTTTTCACCCGATCTTGATGAAACTTTCAGGTAATGATCAGTACACCAATCCCACTTGGCTCGCCAAATTTTGTTTTTCTAGGTTCAACCGTTCGTTGGCAGTAACCGGTTTCATTTTGAGGTTTCACTCTGTTTTCTCCTATAGGGATACATATATTTGGAACTCTAAATCAAACACGGTTTGTGCTAGCTCTTTGAAACTTGACACAATAAAGAAGTTTCAAGTTCTATCTCTATGGTTTGTTTGCTGTTGATGTAGCCCTAAGCAGAGACTGGCGAGAATCACTTTCATGGAAAGGGCCTGCCAAGCTTCCAAAAAACTACGAGTTGCCTGAAATCTCAGCAAACACTTTTTCACCCAATCTTGATGAAACTTTGAGGTAATGATCAGTACACCAATCCCACTTGGCTCGCCAAATGTCGTTTTTCTAGGTTAAACCGTTCGTTGGCAGTAACCGGTTTCATTTTGAGGTTTCACTCTGTTTTCTCCTACAGGGATACATGTATTTGGAACTCTAAATCAAACACGGTTTGTGCTAGCTCTTTGAAACTTGACACAATAAAGCAGTTTCAAGTTCTATCTCTATGGTTTGTTTGCTGTTGATGTAGCCCTAAGCAGAGACTGGCGAGAATCACTTTCATGGAAAGGGCCTGCCAAGCTTCCAAAAAACTACGAGTTGCCTGAAATCTCAGCAAACACTTTTTTACCCAATCTTGATGATACTTTCAGGTAATGATCAGTACACCAATCCCACTTGGCTCGCCAAATTTTGTTCTTCTAGGTTAACCGTTCGTTGGCAGTAACCGGTTTCATTTTGAGGTTTCACTCTGTTTTCTCCTATAGGGATACAGGTATTTTGAACTCTAAATCAAACACGGTTTGTGCTAGCTCTTTGAAACTTGACACAATAAAGCAGTTTCAAGGTCTATCTCTATGGTTTGTTTGCTGTTGATGTAGCCCTAAGCAGAGAATGGCGAGAATCACTTTCATGGAAAGAACCTTCCAAGCTTCCAAAAAACTACGAGTTGCCTGAAATCTCAGCAAACACTTTTTCACCCGATCTTGATGAAACTTTCAGGTAATGATCAGTACACCAAGCCCACTTGGCTCGCCAAATTTTGTTTTTCTAGGTTCAACCGTTCGTTGGCAGTAACCGGTTTCATTTTGAGGTTTCACTCTGTTTTCTCCTATAGGGATACATGTATTTGGAACTCTAAATCAAACACGGTTTGTGCTAGCTCTTTGAAACTTGACACAATAAAGAAGTTTCAAGTTCTATCTCTATGGTTTGTTTGCTGTTGATGTAGCCCTAAGCAGAGACTGGCGAGAATCACTTTCATGGAAAGGGCCTGCCAAGCTTCCAAAAAACTACGAGTTGCCTGAAATCTCAGCAAACACTTTTTCACCCAATCTTGATGAAACTTTGAGGTAATGATCAGTACACCAATCCCACTTGGCTCGCCAAATGTCGTTTTTCTAGGTTAAACCGTTCGTTGGCAGTAACCGGTTTCATTTTGAGGTTTCACTCTGTTTTCTCCTACAGGGATACATGTATTTGGAACTCTAAATCAAACACGGTTTGTGCTAGCTCTTTGAAACTTGACACAATAAAGCAGTTTCAAGTTCTATCTCTATGGTTTGTTTGCTGTTGATGTAGCCCTAAGCAGAGACTGGCGAGAATCACTTTCATGGAAAGGGCCTGCCAAGCTTCCAAAAAACTACGAGTTGCCTGAAATCTCAGCAAACACTTTTTCACCCAATCTTGATGAAACTTTCAGGTAATGATCAGTACACCAATCCCACTTGGCTCGCCAAATGTCGTTCTTCTAGGTTAAACCGTTCGTTGGCAGTAACCGGTTTCATTTTGAGGTTTCACTCTGTTTTCTCCTACAGGGATACATGTATTTGGAACTCTAAATCAAACACGGTTTGTGCTAGCTCTTTGAAACTTGACACAATAAAGGAGTTTCAAGTTCTATCTCTATGGTTTGTTTGCTGTTGATGTAGCCCTAAGCAGAGAGTGGCGAGAATCACTTTCATGGAAAGGGCCTGCCAAGCTTCCAAAAAACTTCGAGTTTCCTGAAATCTCAGCAAACACTTTTTCACCCAATCTTAATGAAACTTTCAGGTAATGATCAGTACACCAATCCCACTTGGCTCGCCAAATTTCGTTCTTCTAGGTTAAACCGTTCGTTGGCAGTAACCGGTTTCATTTTGAGGTTTCACTCTGTTTTCTCCTATAGGGATACATGTATTTGGAACTCTAAATCAAACACGGTTTGTGCTAGCTCTTTGAAACTTGACACAATAAAGCAGTTTCAAGTTCTATCTCTATGGTTTGTTTGCTGTTGATGTAGCCCTAAGCAGAGAGTGGCGAGAATCACTTTCATGGAAAGGGCCTGCCAAGCTTCCTAAAAACCACGAGTTGCCTGAAATCTCAGCAAACACTTTTTCACCCAATCTTGATGATACTTTCAGGTAATGATCAGTACACCAATCCCACTTGGCTCGAAAAATTTCGTTATTCTAGGTTAAACCGTTCGTTGGCAGTAACCGGTTTCATTTTGAGGTTTCACTCTGTTTTCTCCTATAGGGATATATGTATTTGGAACTCTAAATCAAACACGGTTTGTGCTAGCTCTTTGAAACTTGACACAATAAAGCAGTTTCAAGTTCTATCTCTATGGTTTGTTTGCTGTTGATGTAGCCCTAAGCAGAGACTGGCGAGAATCACTTTCATGGAAAGGGCCTGCCAAGCTTCCAAAAAACTACGAGTTGCCTGAAATCTCAGCACACACTTTTTCACCCAATCTTGATGAAACTTTCAGGTAATCATCAGTACACAAATCCCACTTGACTCGCCAAATTTCGTTCTTCTAGGTTAAACCGTTCGTTGGCAGTAACCGGTTTCATTTTGAGGTTTCACTCTGTTTTCTCCTATAGGGATACAGGTATTTTGAACTCTATATCAAACACGGTTTGTGCTAGCTCTTTGAAACTTGACAGAATAAAGCAGTTTCAATTTGTATCTCTATGATTTGTTTGCTGTTGATGTAGCCCTAAGCAGAGACTGACGAGAATCACTTTCATGGAAAGGGCCTGCCAAGCTTCCAAAAAACTACGAGTTGCCTGAAATCTCAGCAAACACTTTTTCACCCAATCTGATGAAACTTTCAGGTATCGGTCAGTACACCAATCCCACTTGGCTCGCCAAATGTCGTTCTTCTAGGTTAAACCGTTCGTTGGCAGTAACCGGTTTCATTTTGAGGTTTCACTTTGTTTTGTCCTATAGGGATACAAGTATTTGGAACTCTAAATCAAACACGGTTTTTGCTAGCTCTTTGAAACTTGACACAATAAAGCAGTTTCAAGTTCTATCTCTATGGTTTGTTTGCTGTTGATGTAGCCCTAAGCAGAGACTGGCGAGAATCACTTTCATGGAAAGGGCCTGCCAAGCTTCCAAAAAACTACGAGTTGCCTGAAATCTCAGCAAACACTTTTTCAACCAATCTTGATGAAACTTTCAGGTAATGATCAGTACACCAATCCCACTTGGCTCGCCAAATTTCGTTCTTCTAGGTTAAACCGTTCGTTGGCTGTAACCGGTTTCATTTTGAGGTTTCACTCTGTTTTCTCGTATAGGGATACATGTATTTTGAACTCTAAATCAAACTCGGTTTGTGCTAGCTCTTTGTAACTTGACAAAATAAAGCAGTTTCAAGTTCTATCTCTATGGTTTGTTTGCTGTTGATGTAGCCCTAAACAGAGAGTGGCGAGAATCACTTTCATGGAAAGGGCCTGCCAAGCTTCCAAAAAACTACGAGTTGCCTGAAATCTCAGCAAACACTTTTTCACCCAATCTTGATGAAACTTTCAGGTAATGATCAGTACACCAATCCCACTTGGCTCGCCAAATTTCCTTCTTCTAGGTTAATCCGTTCGTTGGCAGTAACCGGTTTCATTTTGAGGTTTCACTCTGTTTTCTCCTATAGGGATTCATGTATTTGGAACTCTAAATCAAACACGGTTTGTGCTAGCTCTTTGAAACTTGACACAATAAAGCAGTTTCAAGTTCTGTCTCTATGGTTTGTTTGCTGTTGATGTAGCCCTAAGCAGAGACTGGCGAGAATCACTTTCATGGAAAGGGCCTGCCAAGCTTCCAAAAAACTACGAGTTGCCTGAAATCTCAGCAAACACTTTTTCACCCAATCTTGATGATACTTTCAGGTAATGATCAGTACACCAAGCCCACTTGGCTCGCCAAATTTCGTTCTTCTAGGTTAAACCGTTCGTTGGCAGTAACCGGTTTCATTTTGAGGTTTCACTCTGTTTTCTCCTATAGGGATACATGTATTTGGAACTCTAAATCAAACATGGTTTGTGCTAGCTCTTTGAAACTTGACACAGTAAAGCAGTTTCAAGTTCTATCTCTATGGTTTGTTTGCTGTTGATGTAGCCCTAAGCAGAGACTGGCGAGAATCACTTTCATGGAAAGGGCCTGCCAAGCTTCCAAAAAACTACGAGTTGCCTGAAATCTCAGCAAACACTTTTTCACCCAATCTTGATGATACTTTCAGGTAATGATCAGTACACCAAGCCCACTTGGCTCGCCAAATTTCGTTCTTCTAGGTTAAACCGTTCGTTGGCAGTAACCGGTTTCATTTTGAGGTTTCACTCTGTTTTCTCCTATAGGGATTCATGTATTTGGAACTCTAAATCAAACACGGTTTGTGCTAGCTCTTTGAAACTTGACACAATGAAGCAGTTTCAAGTTCTATCTCTATGGTTTGTTTGCTGTTGATGTAGCCCTAAGCAGAGACTGGTGAGAATCACTTTCATGGAAAGGGCCTGCCAAGCTTCCAAAAAACTACGAGTTGCCTGAAATCTCAGCAAACACTTTTTCACCCAATCTTGATGATACTTTCAGGTAATGATCAGTACACCAAGCCCACTTGGCTCGCCAAATTTCGTTCTTCAAGGTTAAACCGTTCGTTGGCAGTAACCGGTTTCATTTTGAGGTTTCACTCTGTTTTCTCCTATAGGGATACATGTATTTGGAAGTCTAAATCAAACACGGTTTGTGCTAGCTCTTTGAAACTTGACACAATAAAGCAGTTTCAAGTTCTATCTCTATGGTTTGTTTTCTGTTGATGTAGCCCTAAGCAGAGACTGGCGAGAATCACTTTCATGGAAAGGGCCTGAAAGCTTCCAAAAAACTATGAGTTGCCTGAAATCTCAGCACACACTTTTTCACCCAATCTTGATGAAACTTTCAGGTAATGATCAGTACACCAATCTCACTTGGCTCGCCAAATTTCGTTCTTCTAGGTTAAACCGTTCGTTGGCAGTAACCGGTTTCATTTTGAGGTTTCACTCTGTTTTTCAGTATAGGGATACATGTATTTGGAACTCTAAATCAAACACGGTTTGTGCTAGCTCTTTGAAACTTGACACAATAAAGCAGTTTCAAGTTCTATCTCTATGGTTTGTTTGCTGTTGATGTAGCCCTAAGCAGAGACTGGCGAGAATCACTTTCATGGAAAGGGCCTGCCAAGCTTCCAAAAAACTACGAGTTGCCTGAAATCTCAGCAAACACTTTTTCACCCAATCTTGATGATACTTTCAGGTAATGATCAGTACACCAATCCCACTTGGCTCGCCAAATTTCGTTCTTCTAGGTTAAACCGTTCGTTGGCAGTAACCGGTTTCATTTTGAGGTTTCACTCTGTTTTCTCCTATAGGGATACATGTATTTGGAACTCTAAATCAATCACGGTTTGTGCTAGCTCTTTGAAACTTGACACAATAAAGCAGTTTCAAGTTCTATCTCTATGGTTTGTTTGCTGTTGATGTAGCCCTAAGCAGAGACTGGCGAGAATCACTTTCATGGAAAGGGCCTGCCAAGCTTCCAAAAAACTACGAGTTGCCTGAAATCTCAGCAAACACTTTTTCACCCAATCTTGATGAAACTTTCAGGTAATGATCAGTACAGCAATCCCATTTGGCTGGCCCAATTTCGTTCATCTAGGTTAAACCGTTCGTTGGCAGTAACCGGTTTCATTTTGAGATTTCACTCTGTTTTCTCCTATAGGGATACATGTATTTGGAACTCTAAATCAAACACGGTTTGTGCTAGCTCTTAGAAACTTGACACAATAAAGCAGTTTCAAGTTCTATCTCTATGGTTTGTTTGCTGTTGATGTAGCCCTAAGCAGAGACTGGCGAGAATCACTTTCATTGAAAGGGCCTGCCAAGCTTCCAAAAAACTACGAGTTGCCTGAAATCTCAGCAAACACTTTTTCACCCAATCTTGATGATACTTTCAGGTAATGATCAGTACACCAATCCCACTTGGCTCGCCAAATTTCGTTCTTCTAGGTTAAACCGTTCATTGGCAGTAACCGGTTTCATTTTGAGGTTTCACTCTGATTTCTCCTATAGGGATACATGTATTTTGAAGTCTAAATCAAACACGGTTTGTGCTAGCTCTTTGAAACTTGACACAATAAAGCAGTTTCAAGTTCTATCTCTATGGTTTGTTTGCTGTTGATGTAGCCCTAAGCAGAGACTGGCGAGAATCACTTTCATGGAAAGTGTCTGCCAAGCATCCAAAAAACTACGAGTTGCCTGAAATCTCAGCAAACACTTTTTCACCCAATCTTGATGATACTTTCAGGTAATGATCAGTACACGAATCCCACTTGGCTCGCCAAATTTCGTTGTTCTAGGTTAAACTGTTCCTTGGCAGTAACCGGTTTCATTTTGAGGTTTCACTCTGTTTTCTCCTATAGGGATACATGTATTTGGAACTCTAAATCAAACACGGTTTGTGCTAGCTCTTTGAAACTTGACACAATAAAGCAGTTTCAAGTTCTATCTCTATGGTTTGTTTGCTGTTGATGTAGCCCTAAGCAGAGACTGGCGAGAATCACTTTCATGGAAAGGGCCTGCCAAGCTTCCAAAAAACTACGAGTTGCCTGAAATCTCAGCAAACACTTTTTCACCCAATCTTGATGATACTTTCAGGTAATGATCAGTACACCAATCCCACTTGGCTCGCCAAATTTCGTTCTTCTAGGTTAAACCGTTCGTTGGCAGTAACCGGTTTCATTTTGAGGTTTCACTGTGTTTTCTCCTATAGGGATACATGTATTTGGAAGTCTAAATCAAACACGGTTTGTGCTAGCTCTTTGAAACTTGACACAATAAAGCAGTTTCAAGTTCTATCTCTATGGTTTGTTTGCTGTTGATGTAGCCCTAAGCAGAGACTGGCGAGAATCACTTTCATGGAAAGGGCATGCCAAGCTTCCAAAAAACTACGAGTTGCCTGAAATCTGAGCACACACTTTTTCACCCAATCTTGATGAAACTTTCAGGTAAAGATCAGTACACCAATCCCACTTGGCTTGCCAAATTTCGTTCTTCTAGGTTAAACCGTTCGTTGGCAGTAACCGGTTTCATTTTGAGGTTTCACTCTGTTTTCTCCTATAGGGATACATGTATTTGGAACTCTAAATCAAACACGGTTTGTGCTAGCTCTTTGAAACTTGACACAATAAAGCAGTTTCAAGTTCTATCTCTATGGTTTGTTTGCTGTTGATGTAGCCCTAAGCAGAGACTGGCGAGAATCACTTTCATGGAAAGGGTCTGCCAAGCATCCAAAAAACTACGAGTTGCCTGAAATCTCAGCAAACACTTTTTCACCCAATCTTGATGATACTTTCAGGTAATGATCAGTACACGAATCCCACTTGGCTCGCCAAATTTCGTTGTTCTAGGTTAAACTGTTCCTTGGCAGTAACCGGTTTCATTTTGAGGTTTCACTCTGTTTTCTCCTATAGGGATACATGTATTTGGAACTCTAAATCAAACACGGTTTGTGCTAGCTCTTTGAAACTTGACACAATAAAGCAGTTTCAAGTTCTATCTCTATGGTTTGTTTGCTGTTGATGTAGCCCTAAGCAGAGACTGGCGAGAATCACTTTCATGGAAAGGGCCTGCCAAGCTTCCAAAAAACTACGAGTTGCCTGAAATCTCAGCAAACACTTTTTCACCCAATCTTGATGATACTTTCAGGTAATGATCAGTACACCAATCCCACTTGGCTCGCCAAATTTCGTTCTTCTAGGTTAAACCGTTCGTTGGCAGTAACCGGTTTCATTTTGAGGTTTCACTGTGTTTTCTCCTATAGGGATACATGTATTTGGAAGTCTAAATCAAACACGGTTTGTGCTAGCTCTTTGAAACTTGACACAATAAAGCAGTTTCAAGTTCTATCTCTATGGTTTGTTTGCTGTTGATGTAGCCCTAAGCAGAGACTGGCGAGAATCACTTTCATGGAAAGGGCCTGCCAAGCTTCCAAAAAACTACGAGTTGCCTGAAATCTCAGCAAACACTTTTTCACCCAATCTTGATGATACTTTCAGGTAATGATCAGTACACGAATCCCACTTGGCTCGCCAAATTTCGTTATTCTAGGTTAAACCGTTGGTTGGCAGTAACCGGTTTCATTTTGAGGTTTCACTCTGTTTTTCAGTATAGGGATACATGTAATTGGAACTCTAAATCAAACACGGTTTGTGCTAGCTCTTTGAAACTTGACACAATAAAGCAGTTTCAAGTTCTATCTCTATGGTTTGTTTGCTGTTGATGTAGCCCTAAGCAGAGACTGGCGAGAATCACTTTCATGGAAAGGGCCTGCCAAGCTTCCAAAAAACTACGAGTTGCCTGAAATCTCAGCAAACACTTTTTCACCCAATCTTGATGAAACTTTCAGGTAATGATCAGTACACCAATCCCACTTGGCTCGCCAAATTTCGTTCTTCTAGGTTAAACCGTTCGTTGGCAGTAACCGGTTTCATTTTGAGGTTTCACTCTGTTTTCTCCTATAGGGATACATGTATTTGGAACTCTAAATCAAACACGGTTTGTGCTAGCTCTTTGAAACTTGACACAAAAAAGCAGTTTCAAGTTCTATCTCTATGGTTTGTTTGCTGTTGATGTAGCCCTAAGCAGAGACTGGCGAGAATCACTTTCATGGAAAGGGCATGCCAAGCTTCCAAAAAACTACGAGTTGCCTGAAATCTGAGCACACACTTTTTCACCCAATCTTGATGAAACTTTCAGGTAAAGATCAGTACACCAATCCCACTTGGCTTGCCAAATTTCGTTCTTCTAGGTTAAATCGTTCGTTGGCAGTAACCGGTTTCATTTTGAGGTTTCACTCTGTTTTCTCCTATAGGGATACATGTATTTGGAACTCTAAATCAAACACGGTTTGTGCTAGCTCTTTGAAACTTGACACAATAAAGCAGTTTCAAGTTCTTTCTCTATGGTTTGTTTGCTGTTGATGTAGCCCTAAGCAGAGACTGGCGAGAATCACTTTCATGGAAAGGCCCTGCCAAGCTTCCAAAAAACTTTGAGTGGCCTGAAATCTCAGCAAACACTTTTTCACCCAATCTTGATGAAACTTTCAGGTAATGATCAGTACACCAATCCCACTTGGCTCGCCAAATTTCGTTCTTCTAGGTTAAACCGATCGTTGGCAGTAACCGGTTTCATTTTGAGGTTTCACTCTGTTTTCTCCGATAGGGAGACATGTATTTGGAACTCTAAATCAAACACGGTTTATGCTAGCTCTTTGAAACTTGACACAATAAAGCAGTTTCAAGTTCTATCTCTATGGTTTGTTTGCTGTTGATGTAGACCTAAGCAGAGACTGGCGAGAATCACTTTAATGGAAAGGGCCTGCCCAGCTTCCAAAAAACTACGAATTGCCTGAAATCTCAGCAAACACTTTTTCACCCAATCTTGATGATACTTTCAGGTAATGATCAGTACACCAATCCCACTTGGCTCGCCAAATTTTGTTCTTCTAGGTTAAACCGTTCGGTGTCAGTAACCGGTTTCATTTTGAGGTTTCACTGTGTATTCTCCTACAGGGATACATGTATTTGGAAGTCTAAATCAAACACGGTTTGTGCTAGCTCTTTGAAACTTGACACAATAAAGCAGTTTCAAGTTCTATCTCTATGGTTTGTTTGCTGTTGATGTAGCCCTAAGCAGAGACTGGCGAGAATCACTTTCATGGAAAGGGCCTGCCAAGCATCCAAAAAACTACGAGTTGCCTGAAATCTCAGCAAACACTTTTTCACCCAATCTTGATGATACTTTCAGGTAATGATCAGTACACGAATCCCACTTGGCTCGCCAAATTTCGTTGTTCTAGGTTAAACCGTTCCTTGGCAGTAACCGGTTTCATTTTGAGGTTTCACTCTGTTTTCTCCTATAGGGATACATGTATTTGGAACTCTAAATCAAACACGGTTTGTGCTAGCTCTTTGAAACTTGACACAATAAAGCAGTTTCAAGTTCTATCTCTATGGTTTGTTTGCTGTTGATGTAGCCCTAAGCAGAGACTGGCGAGAATCACTTTCATGGAAAGGGCCTGCCAAGCTTCCAAAAAACTACGAGTTGCCTGAAATCTCAGCAAACACTTTTTCACCCAATCTTGATGAATCTTTCAGGTAATGATCAGTACACCAATCCCACTTGTCTCGCCAAATTTCGTTCTTCTAGGTTAAACGGTTCGTTGGCAGTAACCGGTTTCATTTTGAGGTTTCACTCTGTTTTCTCCTATAGGGATACATGTATTTGGAACTTTAAATCAAACACGGTTTGTGCTAGCTCTTTGAAACTTGACACAATAAAGCAGTTTCAAGTTCTATCTCTATGGTTTGTTTGCTGTTGATGTAGCCCTAAGCAGAGACTGGCGAGAATCACTTTCATGGAAAGGGCCTGCCAAGCTTCCAAAAAACTACGAGTTGCCTGAAATCTCAGCACACACTTTGTCACCCAATCTTGATGAAACTTTCAGGTAATGATCAGTACACCAATCCCACTTGGCTCGCCAAATTTCGTTCTTCTAGGTTAAACCGTTCGTTGGCAGTAACCGGTTTCATTTTGAGGTTTCACTCTGTTTTCTCCTATAGGGATACATGTATTTGGAAGTCTAAATCAAACACGGTTTGTGCTAGCTCTTTGAAACTTGACACAATAAAGCAGTTTCAAGTTCTATCTCTATGGTTTGTTTGCTGTTGATGTAGCCCTAAGCAGAGACTGGCGAGAATCACTTTCATGGAAAGGGCATGCCAAGCTTCCAAAAAACTACGAGTTGCCTGAAATCTCAGCACACACTTTTTCACCCAATCTTGATGAAACTTTCAGGTAATGATCAGTACACCAATCCCACTTGGCTCGCCAAATTTCGTTCTTCTAGGTTAAACCGCTCGTTGGCAGTAACCGGTTTCATTTTGAGGTTTCACTCTGTTTTCTCCTATAGGGATACATGTATTTGGAACTCTAAATCAAACTCGGTTTGTGCTAGCTCTTTGAAACTTGACACAATAAAGCAGTTTCAAGTTCTATCTCTATGGTTTGTTTGCTGTTGATGTAGCCCTAAGCAGAGACTGGCGAGAATCACTTTCATGGAAAGGGCCTGCCAAGCTTCCAAAAAACTACAAGTTGCCTGAAATCTCAGCAAACACTTTTTAACCCAATCTTGATGAAACTTTCAGGTAATGATCAGTACACCAATCCCACTTGGCTCGCCAAATTTCGTTCTTCTAGGTTAAACCGATCGTTGGCAGTAACCGGTTTCATTTTGAGGTTTCACTCTGTTTTCTCCTATAGGGATACATGTATTTGGAACTCTAAATCAAACACGGTTTGTGCTAGCTCTTTGAAATTGACACAATAAAGCAGTTTCAAGTTCTATCTCTATGGTTTGTTTGCTGTTGATGTAGCCCTAAGCAGAGACTGGCGAGAATCACTTTCATTGAAAGGGCCTGCCAAGCTTCCAAAAAACTACGAGTTGCCTGAAATCTCAGCAAACACTTTTTCACCCAATCTTGATGATACTTTCAGGTAATGATCAGTACACCAATCCCACTTGGCTCGCCAAATTTCGTTCTACTAGGTTAAACCGCTCGTTGGCAGTAACCGGTTTCATTTTGAGGTTTCACTGTGTATTCTCCTATAGGGATACATGTATTTGGAAGTCTAAATCAAACACGGTTTGTGCTAGCTCTTTGAAACTTGACACAATAAAGCAGATTCAAGTTCTATCTCTATGCTTTGTTTGCTGTTGATGTAGCCCTAAGCAGAGATTGGCGAGAATCACTTTCATGGAAAGGGCCTGCCAAGCATCCAAAAAACTAGGAGTTGCCTGAAATCTCAGCAAACACTTTTTCACCCAATCTTGATGATACATTCAGGTAATGATCAGTACACGAATCCCACTTGGCTTGCCAAATTTCGTTGTTCTAGGTTAAACCATTCCGTGGCAGTAACCGGTTTCATTTTGAGGTTTCACTCTGTTTTCTCCTATAGGGATACATGTATTTGGAAGTCTAAATCAAACACGGTTTGTGCTAGCTCTTTGAAACTTGACACAATAAAGCAGTTTCAAGTTCTATCTCTATGGTTTGTTTGCTGTTGATGTAGCCCTAAGCAGAGACTGGTGAGAGTCACTTTCATGGAAAGGGCCTGCCAAGCTTCCAAAAAACTATGAGTTGCCTGAAATCTCAGCAAACACTTTTTCACCCAATCTTGATGAATCTTTCAGGTAATGATCAGTACACCCATCCCACTTGGCTCGCCAAATTTCGTTCTTCTAGGTTAAACCGCTCGTTGGCAGTAACCGGTTTCATTTTGAGGTTTCACTCTGTTTTCTCCTATAGGGATACATGTATTTGGAACTCTAAATCAAACTCGGTTTATGCTAGCTCTTTGAAACTTGACACAATAAAGCAGTTTCAAGTTCTATCTCTATGGTTTGTTTGCTGTTGATGTAGCCCTAAGCAGAGACTGGCGAGAATCACTTTCATGGAAAGGGCCTGCCAAGCTTCCAAAAAACTACGAGTTGCCTGAAATCTCAGCAAACACTTTTTGACCCAATCTTGATGAAACTTTCAGGTAATGATCAGTACACCAATCCCACTTGGCTCGCCAAATTTCGTTCTTCTAGGTTAAACCGATCGTTGGCAGTAACCGGTTTCATTTTGAGGTTTCAGTCTGTTTTCTCCTATAGGGATACATGTATTTGGAACTCTAAATCAAACACGGTTTGTGCTAGCTCTTTGAAACTTGACACAATAAAGCAGTTTCAAGTTCTATCTCTATGGTTTGTTTGCTGTTGATGTAGCCCTAAGCAGAGACTGGCGAGAATCACTTTCATTGAAAGGGCCTGCCAAGCTTCTAAAAAACTACGAGTTGCCTGAAATCTCAGCAAACACTTTTTCACCCAATCTTGATGAAACTTTCAGGTAATGATCAGTACACCAATCGCACTTGGCTCACCAAATTTCGTTCTTCTAGGTTAAACCGTTCGTTGGCAGTAACCGGTTTCATTTTGAGATTTCACTCTGTTTTCTCCTTTAGGGATACATGTATTTGGAACTCTAAATCAAACACGGTTTATGCTAGCTCTTTGGAACCTGACACAATAAAGCAGTTTCAAGTTCTATCTCTATGGTTTGTTTGCTGTTGATGTAGCCCTAAGCAGAGACTGGCGAGAATCACTTTCATGGAAAGGGCATGCCAAGCTTCCAAAAAACTACGAGTTTCCTGAAATCTCAGCACACACTTTTTCACCCAATCTTGATGAAACTTTCAGGTAATGATCAGTACACCAATCCCACTTGGCTTGCCAAATTTCGTTCTTCTAGGTTAAACCGCTCGTTGGCAGTAACCGGTTTCATTTTGAGGTTTCACTCTGTTTTCTCCTATAGGGATACATTTATTTGGAACTCTAAATCAAACTCGGTTTGTGCTAGCTCTTTGAAACTTGACACAATAAAGCAGTTTCAAGTTCTATCTCTATGGTTTGTTTGCTGTTGATGTAGCCCTAAGCAGAGACTGGCGAGAATCACTTTCATGGAAAGGGCCTGCCAAGCTTCCAAAAAACTACGAGTTGCCTGAAATCTCAGCAAACACTTTTTAACCCAATCTTGATGAAACTTTCAGGTAATGATCAGTACACCAATCCCACTTGGCTCGCCAAATTTCGTTCTTCTAGGTTAAACCGATCGTTGGCAGTAACCGGTTTCATTTTGAGGTTTCACTCTGTTTTCTCCTATAGGGATACATGTATTTGGAACTCTAAATCAAACACGGTTTGTGCTAGCTCTTTGAAATTGACACAATAAAGCAGTTTCAAGTTCTATCTCTATGATTTGTTTGCTGTTGATGTAGCCCTAAGCAGAGACTGGCGAGAATCACTTTCATTGAAAGGGCCTGCCAAGCTTCCAAAAAACTACGAGTTGCCTGAAATCTCAGCAAACACTTTTTCACCCAATCTTGATGAAACTTTCAGGTAATGATCAGTACACCAATCCCACTTGGCTCACCAAATTTCGTTCTTCTAGGTTAAACCGTTCGTTGGCAGTAACCGGTTTCATTTTGAGGTTTCACTCTGTTTTCTCCTTTAGGGATACATGTATTTGGAACTCTAAATCAAACATGGTTTATGCTAGCTCTTTGGAACTTGACACAATAAAGCAGTTTCAAGTTCTATCTCTATGGTTTGTTTGCTGTTGATGTAGCCCTAAGCAGAGACTGGCGAGAATCACTTTCATGGAAAGGGCCTGCCAAGCTTCCAAAAAACTACGAGTTGCCTGAAATCTCAGCAAACACTTTTTCACCCAATCTTGATGATACTTTCAGGTAATGATCAGTACACCAATCCCACTTGGCTCGCCAAATTTCGTTCTTCTAGGTTAAACCGTTCGTTGTCAGTAACCGGTTTCATTTTGAGGTTTCACTGTGTATTCTCCTATAGGGATACATGTATTTGGAAGTCTAAATCAAACACGGTTTGTGCTAGCTCTTTGAAACTTGACACAATAAAGCAGTTTCAAGATCTATCTCTATGGTTTGTTTGCTGTTGATGTAGCCCTAAGCAGAGACTGGCGAGAATCACTTTCATGGAAAGGGCCTGCCAAGCATCCAAAAAACTACGAGTTGCCTGAAATCTCAGCAAACACTTTTTCACCCAATCTTGATGATACTTTCAGGTAATGATCAGTACACGAATCCCACTTGGCTCGCCAAATTTCGTTGTTCTAGGTTAAACCGTTCCTTGGCAGTAACCGGTTTCATTTTGAGGTTTCACTCTGTTTTCTCCTATAGGGATACATGTATTTGGAACTCTAAATCAAACACGGTTTGTGCTACCTCTTTGAAACTTGACACAATAAAGCAGTTTCAAGTTCTATCTCTATGGTTTGTTTGCTGTTGATGTAGCCCTAAGCAGAGACTGGCGAGAATCACTTTCATGGAAAGGGCCTGCCAAGCTTCCAAAAAACTATGAGTTGCCTGAAATCTCAGCACACACTTTTTCACCCAATCTTGATGAAACTTTCAGGTAATGATCAGTACACCAATCCCACTTGGCTCGCCAAATTTCGTTCTTCTAGGTTAAACCGTTCGTTGGCAGTAACCGGTTTCATTTTGAGGTTTCACTCTGTTTTCTCCTATACGGATACATGTATTTGGAACTCTAAATCAAACACGGTTTGTGGTATCTCTTTGAAACTTGACACAATAAAGCAGTTTCAAGTTCTATCTCTATGGATTGTTGCTGTTGATGTAGCCCTAAGCAGGGACTGGCGAGAATCACTTTCATGGAAAGGGCCTGCCAAGTTTCCAAAAAACTACGAGTTGCCTGAAATCTCAGCACACACTTTTTCACCCAATCTTGATGAAACTTTCAGGTAATGATCAGTACACCAATCCCACTTGGCTCGCCAAATTTCGTTCTTCTAGGTTAAACCGTTCGTTGGCAGTAACCGGTTTCAATTTGAGGTTTCACTCTGTTTTCTCCTATAGGGATACATGTATTTGGAACTCTAAATCAAACACGGTTTGTGCTAGCTCTTTGAAACTTGACACATTAAAGCAGTTTCAAGTTCTATCTCTATGGTTTGTTTGCTGTTGATGTAGCCCTAAGAAGAGACTGGCGAGAATCACTTTCATGGAAAGGGCATGCCAAGCTTCCAAAAAACTACGAGTTGCCTGAAATCTCAGCACACACTTTTTCACCCAATCTTGATGAAACTTTCAGGTAATGATCAGTACACCAATCCCACTTGGCTCGCCAAATTTCGTTCTTCTAGGTTAAACCGTTCGTTGGCAGTAACCGGTTTCATTTTGAGGTTTCACTCTGTTTTCTCCTATAGGGATACATGTATTTGGAACTCTAAATCAACCACGGTTTGTGCTAGCTCTTTGAAACTTGACACAATAAAGCAGTTTCAAGTTCTATCTCTACGGTTTGTTTGCTGTTGATGTAGCCCTAAGCAGAGACTGGCGAGAATCACTTTCATGGAAAGGGCCTGCCAAGCATCCAAAAAACTACGAGTTGCCTGAAATCTCAGCAAACACTTTTTCACCCAATCTTGATGATACTTTCAGGTAATGATCAGTACACGAATCCCACATGGCTCGCCAAATTTCGTTGTTCTAGGTTAAACCATTCCGTGGCAGTAACCGGTTTCATTTTGAGGTTTCACTCTGTTTTCTCCTATAGGGATACATGTATTTGGAAGTCTAAATCAAACACGGTTTGTGCTAGCTCTTTGAAACTTGACACAATAAAGCAGTTTCAATTTCTATCTCTATGGTTTGTTTGCTGTTGATGTAGCCCTAAGCAGAGACTGGCGAGAATCACTTTCATGGAAAGGGCCTGCCAAGCTTCCAAAAAACTACGAGTTGCCTGAAATCTCAGCAAACACTTTTTCACCCAATCTTGATGATACTTTCAGGTAATGATCAGTACACCAATCCCACTTGGCTCGCCAAATTTCGTTCTTCTAGGTTAAACCGTTCGTTGTCAGTAACCGGTTTCATTTTGAGGTTTCACTGTGTATTCTCCTATAGGGATACATGTATTTGGAAGTCTAAATCAAACACGGTTTTTGCTAGCTCTTTGAAACTTGACACAATAAAGCAGTTTCAAGATCTATCTCTATGGTTTGTTTGCTGTTGATGTAGCCCTAAGCAGAGACTGGCGAGAATCACTTTCATGGAAAGGGCCTGCCAAGCATCCAAAAAACTACGAGTTGCCTGAAATCTCAGCAAACACTTTTTCACCCAATCTTGATGATACTTTCAGGTAATGATCAGTACACGAATCCCACTTGGCTCGCCAAATTTCGGTGTTCTAGGTTAAACCGATCCTTGGCAGTAACCGGTTTCATTTTGAGGTTTCACTCTGTTTTCTCCTATAGGGATACATGTATTTGGAACTCTAAATCAAACACGGTTTGTGCTAGCTCTTTGAAACTTGACACAATAAAGCAGTTTCAAGTTCTGTCTCTGTGGTTTGTTTGCTGTTGATGTAGCCCTAAGCAGAGACTGGCGAGAATCACTTTCATGGAAAGGGCCTGCCAAGCTTCCAAAAAACTACGAGTTGCCTGAAATCTCAGCACACACTTTTTCACCCAATCTTGATGAAACTTTCAGGTAATGATCAGTACACCAATCCCACTTGGCTCGCCAAATTTCGTTCTTCTAGGTTAAACCGTTCGTTGGCAGTAACCGGTTTCATTTTGAGGTTTCACTCTGTTTTCTCCTATAGGGATACATGTATTTGGAACTCTAAATCAAACACGGTTTGTGCTAGCTCTTTGAAACTTGACACAATAAAGCAGTATCAAGTTCTATCTCTATGGTTTGTTTGCTGTTGATGTAGCCCTAAGCAGAGACTGGCGAGAATCACTTTCATGGAAAGGGCCTGCCAAGCTTCCAAAAAACTTTGAGTTGCCTGAAATCTCAGCAAACACTTTTTCACCCAATCTTGATGAAACTTTCAAGTAATGATCAGTACACCAATCCCACTTGGCTCGCCAAATTTCATTCTTCTAGGTTAAACCGATCATTGGCAGTAACCGGTTTCATTTTGAGGTTTCACTGTGTATTCTCCTATAGGGATACATGTATTTGGAACTCTAAATCAAACACGGTTTATGCTAGCTCTTTGAAACTTGACACAATAAAGCAGTTTCAAGTTCTATCTCTATGGTTTGTTTGCTGTTGATGTAGCCCTAAGCAGAGACTGGCGAGAATCACTTTCATGGAAAGGGCCTGCCAAGCTTCCAAAAAACTACGAGTTGCCTGAAATCTCAGCAAACACTTTTTCACCCAATCTTGATGATACTTTCAGGTAATGATCAGTACACCAATCCCACTTGGCTCGCCAAATTTCGTTCTTCTAGGTTAAACCGTTCGTTGTCAGTAACCGGTTTCATTTTGAGGTTTCACTGTGTATTCTCCTATAGGGATACATGTATTTGGAAGTCTAAATCAAACACAGTTTGTGCTAGCTCTTTGAAACTTGACACAATAAAGCAGTTTCAAGTTCTATCTCTATGGTTTGTTTGCTGTTGATGTAACCCTAAGCAGAGACTGGCGAGAATCACTTTCATGGAAAGGGCCTGCCAAGCATCCAAAAAACTACGAGTTGCCTGAAATCTCAGCAAACACTTTTTAACCCAATCTTGATGATACTTTCAGGTAATGATCAGTACACGAATCCCACTTGGCTCGCCAAATTTCGTTGTTCTAGGTTAAACCATTCCGTGGCAGTAACCGGTTTCATTTTGAGGTTTCACTCTGTTTTCTCCTATAGGGATACATGTATTTGGAACTCTAAATCAAACACGGTTTGTGCTAGCTCTTTGAAACTTGACACAATAAAGCAGTTTCAAGTTCTATCTCTATGGTTTGTTTGCTGTTGATGTAGCCCTAAGCAGAGACTGGCGAGAATCACTTTCATGGAAAGGGCCTGCCAAGCTTCCAAAAAACTATGAGTTGCCTGAAATCTCAGCAAACACTTTTTCACCCAATCTTGATGAATCTTTCAGGTAATGATCAGTACACCAATCCCACTTGGCTCGCCAAATTTCGTTCTTCTAGGTTAAACCGCTCGTTGGTAGTAACCGGTTTCATTTTGAGGTTTCACTCTGTTTTCTCCTATAGGGATACATGTATTTGGAAGTCTAAATCAAACACGGTTTGTGCTAGCTCTTTGAAACATGACACAATAAAGCAGTTTCAAGTTCTATCTCTATGGTTTGTTTGCTGTTGATGTAGCCCTAAGCAGAGACTGGCGAGAATCACTTTCATGGAAAGGGCCTGCCAAGCATCCAAAAAACTACGAGTTGCCTGAAATCTCAGCAAACACTTTTTAACCCAATCTTGATGATACTTTCAGGTAATGATCAGTACACGAATCCCACTTGGCTCGCCAAATTTCGTTGTTCTAGGTTAAACCATTCCGTGGCAGTAACCGGTTTCATTTTGAGGTTTCACTCTGTTTTCTCCTATAGGGATACATGTATTTGGAACTCTAAATCAAACACGGTTTGTGCTAGCTCTTTGAAACTTGACACAATAAAGCAGTTTCAAGTTCTATCTCTATGGTTTGTTTGCTGTTGATGTAGCCCTAAGCAGAGACTGGCGAGAATCACTTTCATGGAAAGGGCCTGCCAAGCTTCCAAAAAACTACGAGTTGCCTGAAATCTCAGCACACACTTTTTCACCCAATCTTGATGAAACTTTCAGGTAATGATCAGTACACCAATCCCACTTGGCTCACCAAATTTCGTTCTTCTAGGTTAAACCGTTCGTTGGCAGTAACCGGTTTCATTTTGAGATTACACTCTTTTTTCTCCTTTAGGGATACATGTATTTGGAACTCTAAATCAAACACGGTTTATGCTAGCTCTTTGGAACTTGACACAATAAAGCAGTTTCAAGTTCTATCTCTATGGTTTGTTTGCTGTTGATGTAGCCCTAAGCAGAGACTGGCGAGAATCACTTTCATGGAAATGGCCTGCCAAGCTTCCAAAAAACTACGAGTTGCCTGAAATCTCAACAAACACTTTTTCACCCAATCTTGATGATACTTTCAGGTAATGATCAGTACACCAATCCCACTTGGCTCGCCAAATTTCGTTCTTCTAGGTTAAACCGTTCGTTGTCAGTAACCGGTTTCATTTTGAGGTTTCACTGTGTATTCTCCTATAGGGATACATGTATTTGGAAGTCTAAATCAAACATGGTTTGTGCTAGCTCTTTGAAACTTGACACAATAAAGCAGTTTCAAGTTCTATCTCTATGGTTTGTTTGCTGTTGACGTAGCCCTAAGCAGAGACTGGCGAGAATCACTTTCATAGAAAGGGCCTGCCAAGCATCCAAAAAACTACGAGTTGCCTGAAATCTCAGCAAACACTTTTTCACCCAATCTTGATGATACTTTCAGGTAATGATCAGTACACGAATCCAACTTGGCTCGCCAAATTTCGTTGTTCTAGGTTAAACCGTTCCTTGGCAGTAACCGGTTTCATTTTGAGGTTTCACTCTGTTTTCTCCTATAGGTATACATGTATTTGGAACTCTAAATCAAACACGGTTTGTGCTAGCTCTTTGAAATTGACACAATAAAGCAGTTTCAAGTTCTATCTCTATGGTTTGTTTGCTGTTGATGTAGCCCTAAGCAGAGACTGGCGAGAATCACTTTCATGGAAAGGGCCTGCCAAGCTTCCAAAAAACTACGAGTTGCCTGAAATCTCAGCAAACACTTTTTCACCCAATCTTGATGATACTTTCAGGTAATGATCAGTACACCAATCCCACTTGGCTCGCCAAATTTTGTTCTTCTAGGTTAAACGGTTCGTTGGCAGTAACCGGTTTCATTTTGAGGTTTCACTCTGTTTTCTCCTATAGGGATACATGTATTTGGAACTTTAAATCAAACACGGTTTGTGCTAGCTCTTTGAAACTTGACAGAATAAAGCAGTTTCAAGTTCTATCTCTATGGTTTGTTTGCTGTTGATGTAGCCCTAAGCAGAGACTGGCGAGAATCACTTTCATGGAAAGGGCCTGCCAAGCTTCCAAAAAACTACGAGTTGCCTGAAATCTCAGCACACACTTTTTCACCCAATCTTGATGAAACTTTCAGGTAATGATCAGTACACCAATCCCACTTGGCTCGCCAAATTTCGTTCTTCTAGGTTAAACCGTTCGTTGGCAGTAACCGGTTTCATTGTGAGGTTTCACTCTGTTTTCTCCTATAGGGATACATGTATTTGGAACTCTAAATCAAACACGGTTTGTGCTAGCTCTTTGAAACTTGACACAATAAAGCAGTTTCAAGTTCTATCTCTATGGTTTGTTTGCTGTTGATGTAGCCCTAAGCAGAGATTGGCGAGAAACACTTTCATGGAAAGGGCCTGCCAAGCTTCCAAAAAACTACGAGTTGCCTGAAATCTCAGCAAACACTTTTTCACCCAATCTTGATGATACTTTCAGGTAATGATCAGTACACGAATCCCACTTGGCTCGCCAAATTTCGTTGTTCTAGGTTAAACCGTTCCTTGGCAGTAACCGGTTTCATTTTGAGGTTTCACTCTGTTTTCTCCTATAGGGATACATGTATTTGGAACTCTAAATCAAACAAGGTTTGTGCTACCTCTTTGAAACTTGACACAATAAAGCAGTTTCAAGTTCTATCTCTATGGTTTGTTTGCTGTTGATGTAGCCCTAAGCAGAGACTGGCGAGAATCACTTTCATGGAAAGGGCCTGCCAAGCTTCCAAAAAACTATGAGTTGCCTGAAATCTCAGCACACACTTTTTCACCCAAACTTGATGAAACTTTCAGGTAATGATCAGTACACCAATCCCACTTGGCTCGCCAAATTTCGTTATTCTAGGTTAAACCGTTCGTTGGCAGTAACCGGTTTCATTTTGAGGTTTCACTCTGTTTTCTCCTATACGGATACATGTATTTGGAACTCTAAATCAAACACGGTTTGTGCTATCTCTTTGAAACTTGACACAATAAAGCAGTTTCAAGTTCTATCTCTATGGATTGTTGCTGTTGATGTAGCCCTAAGCAGAGACTGGCGAGAATCACTTTCATGGAAAGGGCCTGCCAAGCTTCCAAAAAACTACGAGTTGCCTGAAATCTCAGCACACACTTTTTCACCCAATCTTGATGAAACTTTCAGGTAATGATCAATACACCAATCCCACTTGGCTCGCCAAATTTCGTTCTTCTAGGTTAAACCGTTCGTTGGCAGTAACCGGTTTCATTTTGAGGTTTCACTGTGTTTTCTCCTATAGGGATACATGTATTTGGAACTCTAAATCAACCACGGTTTGTGCTAGCTCTTTGAAACTTGACACAATAAAGCAGTTTCAAGTTCTATCTCTACGGTTTGTTTGCTGTTGATGTAGGCCTAAGCAGAGACTGGCGAGAATCACTTTCATGGAAAGGGCCTGCGAAGCATCCAAAAAACTACGAGTTGCCTGAAATCTCAGCAAACACTTTTTCACCCAATCTTGATGATACTTTCAGGTAATGATCAGTACACGAATCCCACTTGGCTCGCCAAATTTCGTTGTTCTAGGTTAAACCGATCCTTGGCAGTAACCGGTTTCATTTTGAGGTTTCACTCTGTTTTCTCCTATAGGGATACATGTATTTGGAACTCTAAATCAAACACGGTTTGTGCTAGCTCTTTGAAACTTGACACAATAAAGCAGTTTCAAGTTCTATCTCTGTGGTTTGTTTGCTGTTGATGTAGCCCTAAGCAGAGACTGGCGAGAATCACTTTCATGGAAAGGGCCTGCCAAGCTTCCAAAAAACTATGAGTTGCCTGAAATCTCAGCACACACTTTTTCACCCAATCTTGATGAAACTTTCAGGTAATCATCAGTACACCAATCCCACTTGGCTCGCCAAATTTCGTTCTTCTAGGTTAAACCGTTCGTTGGCAGTAACCGGTTTCATTTTGAGGTTTCACTCTGTTTTCTCCTATAGGGATACATGTATTTGGAACTCTAAATCAAACACGGTTTGTGCTAGCTCTTTGAAACTTGACACAATAAAGCAGTTTCAAGTTCTATCTCTATGGATTGTTTGCTGTTGATGTAGCCTTAAGCAGAGACTGGCGAGAATCACTTTCATGGAAAGGGCCTGCCAAGCTTCCAAAAAACTACGAGTTGCCTGAAATCTCAGCACACACTTTTTCACCCAATCTTGATGAAACTTTCAGGTAATGATCAGTACACCAATCCCACTTGGCTCGCCAAATTTCGTTCTTCTAGGTTAAACCGTTCGTTGGCAGTAACCAGTTTCATTTTGAGGTTTCACTCTGTTTTCTCCTATAGGGATACATGTATTTGGAACTCTAAATCAAACACGGTTTGTGCTAGCTCTTTGAAACTTGACACAATAAAGCAGTTTCAAGTTCTATCTCTATGGTTTGTTTGCTGTTGATGTAGCCCTAAGCAGAGACTGGCGAGAATCACTTTCATGGAAAGGGCCTGCCAAGCTTCCAAAAAACTTTGAGTTGCCTGAAATCTCAGAAAACACTTTTTCACCCAATCTTGATGAAACTTTCAGGTAATGATCAGTACACCAATCCCACTTGGCTCGCCAAATTTCATTCTTCTAGGTTAAACCGATCATTGGCAGTAACCGGTTTCATTTTGAGGTTTCACTGTGTATTCTCCTATAGGGATACATGTATTTGGAACTCTAAATCAAACACGGTTTATGCTAGCTCTTTGAAACTTGACACAATAAAGCAGTTTCAAGTTCTATCTCTATGGTTTGTTTGCTGTTGATGTAGCCCTACGCAGAGACTGGCGAGAATCACTTTCATGGAAAGGGCCTGCCAAGCTTCCAAAAAACTACGAGTTGCCTGAAATCTCAACAAACACTTTTTCACCCAATCTTGATGATACTTTCAGGTAATGATCAGTACACCAATCCCACTTGGCTCGCCAAATTTCGTTCTTCTAGGTTAAACCGTTCGTTGTCAGTAACCGGTTTCATTTTGAGGTTTCACTGTGTATTCTCCTATAGGGATACATGTATTTGGAAGTCTAAATCAAACACGGTTTGTGCTAGCTCTTTGAAACTTGACACAATAAAGCAGTTTCAAGTTCTATCTCTATGGTTTGTTTGCTGTTGATGTAGCCCTAAGCAGAGACTGGCGAGAATCACTTTCATGGAAAGGGCCTGCCAAGCATCCAAAAAACTACGAGTTGCCTGAAATCTCAGCAAACACTTTTTAACCCAATCTTGATGATACTTTCAGGTAATGATCAGTACACGAATCCCACTTGGCTCGCCAAATTTCGTTGTTCTAGGTTAAACCATTCCGTGGCAGTAACCGGTTTCATTTTGAGGTTTCACTCTGTTTTCTCCTATAGGGATACATGTATTTGGAACTCTAAATCAAACACGGTTTGTGCTAGCTCTTTGAAACTTGACACAATAAAGCAGTTTCAAGTTCTATCTCTATGGTTTGTTTGCTGTTGATGTAGCCCTAAGCAGAGACTGGCGAGAATCACTTTCATGGAAAGGGCCTGCCAAGCTTCCAAAAAACTACGAGTTGCCTGAAATCTCAGCAAACACTTTTTCACCCAATCTTGATGATACTTTCAGGTAATGATCAGTACACCAATCCCACTTGGCTCGCCAAATTTCGTTCTTCTAGGTTAAACCGTTCCTTGGAAGTAACCGGTTTCATTTTGAGGTTTCACTCTGTTTTCTCCTATAGGTATACATGTATTTGGAACTCTAAATCAAACACGGTTTGTGCTAGCTCTTTGAAACTTGACACAATAAAGCAGTTTCAAGTTCTATCTCTATGGTTTCTTTGCTGTTGATGTAGCCCTAAGCAGAGACTGGCGAGAATCACTTTCATGGAAAGGGCCTGCCAAGCTTCCAAAAAACTACGAGTTGCCTGAAATCTCAGCACACACTTTTTCACCCAATCTTGATGAAACTTTCAGGTAATGATCAGTACACCAATCCCACTTGGCTCACCAAATTTCGTTCTTCTAGGTTAAACCGTTCATTGGCAGTAACCGGTTTCATTTTGAGATTACACTCTTTTTTCTCCTTTAGGGATACATGTATTTGGAACTCTAAATCAAACACGGTTTATGCTAGCTCTTTGGAACTTGACACAATAAAGCAGTTTCAAGTTCTATCTCTATGGTTTGTTTGCTGTTGATGTAGCCCTAAGCAGAGACTGGCGAGAATCACTTTCATGGAAAGGGCCTGCCAAGCTTCCAAAAAACTACGAGTTGCCTGAAATCTCAACAAACACTTTTTCACCCAATCTTGATGATACTTTCAGGTAATGATCAGTACACCAATCCCACTTGGCTCGCCAAATTTCGTTCTTCTAGGTTAAACCGTTCGTTGTCAGTAACCGGTTTCATTTTGAGGTTTCACTGTGTATTCTCCTATAGGGATACATGTATTTGGAAGTCTAAATCAAACACGGTTTGTGCTAGCTCTTTGAAACTTGACACAATAAAGCAGTTTCAAGTTTTATCTCTATGGTTTGTTTGCTGTTGATGTAGCCCTAAGCAGAGACTGGCGAGAATCACTTTCATGGAAAGGGCCTGCCAAGCATCCAAAAAACTACGAGTTGCCTGAAATCTCAGCAAACACTTTTTCACCCAATCTTGATGATACTTTCAGGTAATGATCAGGACACGAAATCAATTTGGCTCGCCAAATTTCGTTCTTCTAGGTTAAACCATTCCTTGGCAGTAACCGGTTTCATTTTGAGGTTTCACTCTGTTTTCTCCTATAGGGATACATGTATTTGGAACTCTAAATCAAACACGGTTTGTGCTACCTCTTTGAAACTTGACACAATAAAGCAGTTTCAAGTTCTATCTCTATGGTTTGTTTGCTGTTGATGTAGCCCTAAGCAGAGACTGGCGAGAATCACTTTCATGGAAATGGCCTGCCAAGCTTCCAAAAAACTATGAGTTGCCTGAAATCTCAGCAAACACTTTTTCACCCAATCTTGATGAATCTTTCAGGTAATGATCAGTACACCAATCCCACTTGGCTCGCCAAATTTCGTTCTTCTAGGTTAAACCGCTCGTTGGCAGTAACCGGTTTCATTTTGAGGTTTCACTCTGTTTTCTCCTATAGGGATACATGTATTTGGAACTCTAAATCAAACTCGGTTTGTGCTAGCTCTTTGAAACTTGACACAATAAAGCAGTTTCAAGTTCTATCTCTATGGTTTGTTTGCTGTTGTTGTAGCCCTAAGCAGAGACTGGCGAGAATCACTTTCATGGAAAGGGCCTGCCAAGCTTCCAAAAAACTACGAGTTGCCTGAAATCTCAGCACACACTTTTTCACCCAATCTTGATGAAACTTTCAGGTAATGATCAGTACACCAATCCCACTTGGCTCGCCAAATTTCGTTATTCTAGGTTAAACCGTTCGTTGGCAGTAACCGGTTTCATTTTGAGGTTTCACTCTGTTTTCTCCTATACGGATACATGTATTTGGAACTCTAAATCAAACACGGTTTGTGCTATCTCTTTGAAACTTGACACAATAAAGCAGTTTCAAGTTCTATCTCTATGGATTGTTGCTGTTGATGTAGCCCTAAGCAGAGACTGGCGAGAATCACTTTCATGGAAAGGGCCTGCCAAGCTTCCAAAAAACTACGAGTTGCCTGAAATCTCAGCACACACTTTTTCACCCAATCTTGATGAAACTTTCAGGTAATGATCAGTACACCAATCCCACTTGGCTCGCCAAATTTCGTTCTTCTAGGTTAAACCGTTCGTTGGCAGTAACCGGTTTCAATTTGAGGTTTCACTCTGTTTTCTCCTATAGGGATACATGTATTTGGAACTCTAAATCAAACACGGTTTGTGCTAGCTCTTTGAAACTTGACACATTAAAGCAGTTTCAAGTTCTATCTCTATGGTTTGTTTGCTGTTGATGTAGCCCTAAGAAGAGACTGGCGAGAATCACTTTCATGGAAAGGGCATGCCAAGCTTCCAAAAAACTACGAGTTGCCTGAAATCTCAGCACACACTTTTTCACCCAATCTTGATGAAACTTTCAGGTAATGATCAATACACCAATCCCACTTGGCTCGCCAAATTTCGTTCTTCTAGGTTAAACCGTTCGTTGGCAGTAACCGGTTTCATTTTGAGGTTTCACTCTGTTTTCTCCTATAGGGATACATGTATTTGGAACTCTAAATCAAACACGGTTTGTGCTAGCTCTTTGAAACTTGACACAATAAAGCAGTTTCAAGTTCTATCTCTATGGATTGTTTGCTGTTGATGTAGCCTTAAGCAGAGACTGGCGAGAATCACTTTCATGGAAAGGGCCTGCCAAGCTTCCAAAAAACTACGAGTTGCCTGAAATCTCAGCACACACTTTTTCACCCAATCTTGATGAAACTTTCAGGTAATGATCAGTACACCAATCCCACTTGGCTCGCCAAATTTCATTCTTCTAGGTTAAACCGATCATTGGCAGTAACCGGTTTCATTTTGAGGTTTCACTGTGTATTCTCCTATAGGGATACATGTATTTGGAACTCTAAATCAAACACGGTTTATGCTAGCTCTTTGAAACTTGACACAATAAAGCAGTTTCAAGTTCTATCTCTATGGTTTGTTTGCTGTTGATGTAGCCCTAAGCAGAGACTGGCGAGAATCACTTTCATGGAAAGGGCCTGCCAAGCTTCCAAAAAACTACGAGTTGCCTGAAATCTCAACAAACACTTTTTCACCCAATCTTGATGATACTTTCAGGTAATGATCAGTACACCAATCCCACTTGGCTCGCCAAATTTCGTTCTTCTAGGTTAAACCGTTCGTTGTCAGTAACCGGTTTCATTTTGAGGTTTCACTGTGTATTCTCCTATAGGGATACATGTATTTGGAAGTCTAAATCAAACACGGTTTGTGCTAGCTCTTTGAAACTTGACACAATAAAGCAGTTTCAAGTTCTATCTCTATGGTTTGTTTGCTGTTGATGTAGCCCTAAGCAGAGACTGGCGAGAATCACTTTCATGGAAAGGGCCTGCCAAGCATCCAAAAAACTACGAGTTGCCTGAAATCTCAGCAAACACTTTTTAACCCAATCTTGATGATACTTTCAGGTAATGATCAGTACACGAATCCCACTTGGCTCGCCAAATTTCGTTGTTCTAGGTTAAACCATTCCGTGGCAGTAACCGGTTTCATTTTGAGGTTTCACTCTGTTTTCTCCTATAGGGATACATGTATTTGGAACTCTAAATCAAACACGGTTTGTGCTAGCTCTTTGAAACTTGACACAATAAAGCAGTTTCAAGTTCTATCTCTATGGTTTGTTTGCTGTTGATGTAGCCCTAAGCAGAGACTGGCGAGAATCACTTTCATGGAAAGGGCCTGCCAAGCTTCCAAAAAACTACGAGTTGCCTGAAATCTCAGCAAACACTTTTTCACCCAATCTTGATGATACTTTCAGGTAATGATCAGTACACCAATCCCACTTGGCTCGCCAAATTTCGTTCTTCTAGGTTAAACCGTTCCTTGGAAGTAACCGGTTTCATTTTGAGGTTTCACTCTGTTTTCTCCTATAGGTATACATGTATTTGGAACTCTAAATCAAACACGGTTTGTGCTAGCTCTTTGAAACTTGACACAATAAAGCAGTTTCAAGTTCTATCTCTATGGTTTCTTTGCTGTTGATGTAGCCCTAAGCAGAGACTGGCGAGAATCACTTTCATGGAAAGGGCCTGCCAAGCTTCCAAAAAACTACGAGTTGCCTGAAATCTCAGCACACACTTTTTCACCCAATCTTGATGAAACTTTCAGGTAATGATCAGTACACCAATCCCACTTGGCTCACCAAATTTCGTTCTTCTAGGTTAAACCGTTCATTGGCAGTAACCGGTTTCATTTTGAGATTACACTCTTTTTTCTCCTTTAGGGATACATGTATTTGGAACTCTAAATCAAACACGGTTTATGCTAGCTCTTTGGAACTTGACACAATAAAGCAGTTTCAAGTTCTATCTCTATGGTTTGTTTGCTGTTGATGTAGCCCTAAGCAGAGACTGGCGAGAATCACTTTCATGGAAAGGGCCTGCCAAGCTTCCAAAAAACTACGAGTTGCCTGAAATCTCAACAAACACTTTTTCACCCAATCTTGATGATACTTTCAGGTAATGATCAGTACACCAATCCCACTTGGCTCGCCAAATTTCGTTCTTCTAGGTTAAACCGTTCGTTGTCAGTAACCGGTTTCATTTTGAGGTTTCACTGTGTATTCTCCTATAGGGATACATGTATTTGGAAGTCTAAATCAAACACGGTTTGTGCTAGCTCTTTGAAACTTGACACAATAAAGCAGTTTCAAGTTTTATCTCTATGGTTTGTTTGCTGTTGATGTAGCCCTAAGCAGAGACTGGCGAGAATCACTTTCATGGAAAGGGCCTGCCAAGCATCCAAAAAACTACGAGTTGCCTGAAATCTCAGCAAACACTTTTTCACCCAATCTTGATGATACTTTCAGGTAATGATCAGGACACGAAATCAATTTGGCTCGCCAAATTTCGTTCTTCTAGGTTAAACCATTCCTTGGCAGTAACCGGTTTCATTTTGAGGTTTCACTCTGTTTTCTCCTATAGGGATACATGTATTTGGAACTCTAAATCAAACACGGTTTGTGCTACCTCTTTGAAACTTGACACAATAAAGCAGTTTCAAGTTCTATCTCTATGGTTTGTTTGCTGTTGATGTAGCCCTAAGCAGAGACTGGCGAGAATCACTTTCATGGAAATGGCCTGCCAAGCTTCCAAAAAACTATGAGTTGCCTGAAATCTCAGCAAACACTTTTTCACCCAATCTTGATGAATCTTTCAGGTAATGATCAGTACACCAATCCCACTTGGCTCGCCAAATTTCGTTCTTCTAGGTTAAACCGCTCGTTGGCAGTAACCGGTTTCATTTTGAGGTTTCACTCTGTTTTCTCCTATAGGGATACATGTATTTGGAACTCTAAATCAAACTCGGTTTGTGCTAGCTCTTTGAAACTTGACACAATAAAGCAGTTTCAAGTTCTATCTCTATGGTTTGTTTGCTGTTGTTGTAGCCCTAAGCAGAGACTGGCGAGAATCACTTTCATGGAAAGGGCCTGCCAAGCTTCCAAAAAACTACGAGTTGCCTGAAATCTCAGCAAACACTTTTTAACCCAATCGTGATGAATCTTTCAGGTAATGATCAGTACACCAATCCCACTTGGCTCGCCAAATTTCGTTCTTCTAGGTTAAACCGATCGTTGGCAGTAACCGGTTTCATTTTGAGGTTTCACTCTGTTTTCTCCTATAGGGATACATGTATTTGGAACTCTAAATCAAACACGGTTTGTGCTAGCTCTTTGAAACTTGACACAATAAAGCAGTTTCAAGTTCTATCTCTATGGTTTGTTTGCTGTTGATGTAGCCCTAAGCAGAGACTGGCGAGAATCACTTTCATGGAAAGGGCCTGCCAAGCTTCCAAAAAACTACGAGTTGCCTGAAATCTCAGCAAACACTTTTTCACCCAATCTTGATGATACTTTCAGGTAATGATCAGTACACCAATCCCACTTGGCTTGCCAAATTTCGTTCTTCTAGGTTAAACCGTTCGTTGTCAGTAACTGGTTTCATTTTGAGGTTTCACTGTGTATTCTCCTATAGGGATACATGTATTTGGAAGTCTAAATCAAACATGGTTTGTGCTAGCTCTTTGAAACTTGACACAATAAAGCAGTTTCAAGTTCTATCTCTATGGTTTGTTTGCTGTTGATGTAGCCCTAAGCAGAGACTGGCGAGAATCACTTTCATTGAAAGGGCCTGCCAAGCTTCCAAAAAACTACGAGTTGCCTGAAATCTCAGCAAACACTTTTTCACCCAATCTTGATGATACTTTCAGGTAATGATCAGTACACCAATCCCACTTGGCTCGCCAAATTTCGTTCTTCTAGGTTAAACCGTTCCTTGGAAGTAACCGGTTTCATTTTGAGGTTTCACTCTGTTTTCTCCTATAGGTATACATGTATTTGGAACTCTAAATCAAACACGGTTTGTGCTAGCTCTTTGAAACTTGACACAATAAAGCAGTTTCAAGTTCTATCTCTATGGTTTGTTTGCTGTTGATGTAGCCCTAAGCAGAGACTGGCGAGAATCACTTTTATGGAAAGAACCTGCCAAGATTCCAAAAAACTACGAGTTGCCTGAAATCTCAGCAAACACTTTTTCACCCAATCTTGATGATACTTTCAGGTAATGATCAGTACACCAATCCCACTTGGCTCGCCAAATTTCATTCTTCTAGGTTAAACGGTTCGTTGGCAGTAACCGGTTTCATTTTGAGGTTTCACTCTGTTTTCTCCTATAGGGTTACATGTATTTGGAACTTTAAATCAAACACGGTTTGTGCTAGCTCTTTGAAACTTGACACAATAAAGCAGTTTCAAGTTCTATCTCTATGGTTTGTTTGCTGTTGATGTAGCCCTAAGCAGAGACTGGCGAGAATCACTTTCATGGAAAGGGTCTGCCAAGCATCCAAAAAACTACGAGTTGCCTGAAATCTCAGGAAACACTTTTTCACCCAATCTTGATGATACTTTCAGGTAATGATCAGTTCACCAATCCCACTTGGCTCGCAAATTTCGTTCTTCTAGGTTAAACCGTTCGTTGGCAGTAACTGGTTTCATTTTGAGGTTTCACTCTGTTTTCTCCTATAGGGATACATGTATTTGGAACTCTAAATCAAACACGGTTTGTGCTAGCTCTTTGAAACTTGACACAATAAAGCAGTTTCAAGTTCTATCTCTATGGATTGTTTGCTGTTGATGTAGCCCTAAGCAGAGACTGGCGAGAATCACTTTCATGGAAAGGGCCTGCCAAGCTTCCAAAAAACTACGAGTTGCCTGAAATCTCAGCACACACTTTTTCACCCAATCTTGATGAAACTTTCAGGTAATCATCAGTACACCAATCCCACTTGGCTCGCCAAATTTCGTTCTTCTAGGTTAAACCGTTCGTTGGCAGTAACCGGTTTCATTTTGAGGTTTCACTCTGTTTTCTCCTATAGGGATACATGTATTTGGAACTCTAAATCAAACACGGTTTGTGCTAGCTCTTTGAAACTTGACACAATAAAGCAGTTTCAAGTTCTATCTCTATGGTTTGTTTGCTGTTGATGTAGCCCTAAGCAGAGACTGGCGAGAATCACTTTCATGGAAAGGGCCTGCCAAGCTTCCAAAAAACTTTGAGTTGCCTGAAATCTCAGCAAACACTTTTTCACCCAATCTTGATGAATCTTTCAGGTAATGATCAGTACACCAATCCCACTTGGCTCGCCAAATTTCGTTCTTCTAGGTTAAACCGTTCGTTGGCAGTAACCGGTTTCATTTTGAGGTTTCACTGTGTTTTCTCCTATAGGGATACATGTATTTGGAAGTCTAAATTAAACACGGTTTGTGCTAGCTCTTTGAAACTTGACAGAATAAAGCAGTTTCAAGTTCTATCTCTATGGTTTGTTTGCTGTTGATGTAGCCCTAAGCAGAGACTAGCGAGAATCACTTTCATGGAAAGGGCCTGCCAAGCTTCCAAAAAACTACGAGTTGCCTGAAATCTCAACAAACACTTTTTCACTCAATCTTGATGATACTTTCAGGTAATGATCAGTACACGAATCCCACTTGGCTTGCCAAATTTCGTTGTTGTAGGTTAAACCGTTCCTTGGCAGTAACCGGTTTCATTTTGAGGTTTCACTCTGTTTTCTCCTATAGGGATACATGTATTTGGAACTCTAAATCAAACACGGTTTGTGCTAGCTCTTTGAAACTTGACACAATAAAGAAGTTTCAAGTTTTATCTCTATGGTTTTTTTGCTGTTGATGTAGCCCTAAGCAGAGACTGGCGAGAATCACTTTCATGGAAAGGGCCTGCCAAGCTTCCAAAAAACTTCGAGTTGCCTGAAATCTCAGCAAACACTTTTTCACCCAATCTTGATGAAACTTTCAGGTAATGCTCAGTACACCAATCCCACTTGGCTCGCCAAATTTCGTTCTTCTAGGTTAATCCGATTGTTGGCAGTAACCGGTTTCATTTTGAGGTTTCACTCTGTTTTCTCCTCTAGGGATACATGTATTTGGAACTCTAAATCAAACACGGTTTGTGCTAGCTCTTTGAAACTTGACACAATAAAGCAGTTTCAAGTTCTATCTCTATGGTTTGTTTGCTGTTGATGTAGCCCTAAGCAGAGAGTGGCGAGAATCACTTTCATGGAAAGGGCCTGCCAAGCTTCCAAAAAACTACGAGTTGCCTGAAATCTCAGCACACACTTTTTCACCCAATCTTGATGAAACTTTCAGGTAATGATCAGTACACCAATCCCACTTGGCTCGCCAAATTTCGTTCTTCTAGGTTAAACCGTTCGTTGGCAGTAACCGGTTTCATTTTGAGGTTTCACTCTGTTTTCTCCTATAGGGATACATGTATTTGGAACTCTAAATCAAACACGGTTTGTGCTAGCTCTTTGAAACTTGACACAATAAAGCAGTTTCAAGTTCTATCTCTATGGTTTGTTTGCTGTTGATGTAGCCCTAAGCAGAGACTGGCGAGAATCACTTTCATGGAAAGGGCCTGCCAAGCTTCCAAAAAACTACGAGTTGCCTGAAATCTCAGCACACACTTTTTCACCCAATCTTGATGAAACTTTCAGGTAATGATCAGTACACCAATCCCACTTGGCTCCCCAAATTTCGTTCTTCTAGGTTAAACCGTTCGTTGGCAGTAACCGGTTTCATTTTGAGGTTTCACTCTGTTTTCTCCTATAGGGATACATGTATTTGGAAGTCTAAATCAAACACGGTTTGTGCTAGCTCTTTGAAACTTGACACAATAAAGCAGTTTCAAGTTCTATCTCTATGGATTGTTTGCTGTTGATGTAGCCCTAAGCAGAGGCTGGCGAGAATCACTTTCATGGAAAGGGCCTGCCAAGCTTCCAAAAAACTTTGAGTTGCCTGAAATCTCAGCAAACACTTTTTCACCCAATCTTGATGAATCTTTCAGGTAATGATCAGTACACCAATCCCACTTGGCTCGCCAAATTTCGTTCTTCTAGGTTAAACCGTTTCGTTGGCAGTAACCCGTTTCATTTTGAGGTTTCACTGTGTTTTCTCCTATATGGATACATGTATTTGGAACTCTAAATCAAACACGGTTTGTGCTAGCTCTTTGAAACTTGACAGAATAAAGCAGTTTCAAGTTCTATCTCTATGGTTTGTTTGCTGTTGATGTAGCCCTAAGCAGAGACTGGCGAGAATCACTTTCATGGAAAGGGCCTGCCAAGCTTCCAAAAAACTACGAGTTGCCTGAAATCTCAACAAACACTTTTTCACCCAATCTTGATGATACTTTCAGGTAATGATCAGTACACGAATCCCACTTGCCTCGCCAAATTTCGTTGTTCTAGGTTAAACCGTTCCATGGCAGTAACCGGTTTCATTTTGAGGTTTCACTCTGTTTTCTCCTATAGGGATACATGTATTTGGAACTCTAAATCAAACACGGTTTGTGCTAGCTCTTTGAAACTTGACACAATAAAGCAGTTTCAAGTTCTATCTCTATGGTTTGTTTGCTGTTGATGTAGCCCTAAGCAGAGACTGGCGAGAATCACTTTCATGGAAAGGGCCTGCCAAGCTTCCAAAAAACTTCGAGTTGCCTGAAATCTCAGCAAACACTTATTCACCCAATCTTGATGAAACTTTCAGGTAATGATCAGTACACCAATCCCACTTGGCTCGCCAAATTTCGTTCTTCTAGGTTAAACCGATTGTTGGCAGTAACCGGTTTCATTTTGAGGTTTCACTCTGTTTTCTCCTCTAGGGATACATGTATTTGGAACTCTAAATCAAACACGGTTTGTGCTAGCTCTTTGAAACTTGACACAATAAAGCAGTTTCAAGTTCTATCTCTATGGTTTGTTTGCTGTTGATGTAGCCCTAAGCAGAGACTGGCGAGAATCACTTTCATGGAAAGGGCCTGCCAAGCTTCCAAAAAACTACGAGTTGCCTGAAATCTCAGCACACACTTTTTCAACCAATCTTGATGAAACTATCAGGTAATGATCAGTTCACCAATCGCACTTGGCTCGCCAAATTTCGTTCTTCTAGGTTAAACCGTTCGTTGGCAGTAACTGGTTTCATTTTGAGGTTTCACTCTGTTTTCTCCTATAGGGATACATGTATTTGGAAATCTAAATCAAACACGGTTTGTGCTAGCTCTTTGAAACTTGACACAATAAAGCAGTTTCAAGTTCTGTCTCTATGGCTTGTTTGCTGTTGATGTAGCCCTAAGCAGAGACTGGCGAGAATCACTTTCATGGAAAGGGCCTGCCAAGCTTCCAAAAAACTACGAAATGCCTGAAATCTCAGCACACACTTTTTCACCCAATCTTGATGAAACTTTCAGGTAATGATCAGTACACCAATCCCACTTGGCTTGCCAAATTTCGTTCTTCTAGGTTAAACCGTTCGTTGGCAGTAACCGGTTTCATTTTGAGGTTTCACTCTGTTTTCTCCTATAGGGATACATGTATTTGGAACTCTAAATCAAACACGGTTTGTGCTAGCTCTTTGAAACGTGACACAATAAAGCAGTTTCAAGTTCTATCTCTATGTTTGTTTGCTGTTGATGTCGCCCTAAGCAGAGACTGGCGAGAATCACTTTCATGGAAAGGGCCTGCCAAGCTTCCAAAAAACTACGAGTTGCCTGAAATCTCAGCACACACTTTTTCTCCCAATCTTGATGAAACTTTCAGGTAATGGTCAGTACACCAATCCCACTTGGCTCGCCAAATTTCGTTCTTCTAGGTTAAACCGTTCTTTGGCAGTAACCGGTTTCATTTTGAGGTTTCACTCTGTTTTCTCCTATAGGGATACATGTATTTGGAACTCTAAATCAAACACGGTTTGTGCTAGCTCTTTGAAACTTGACACAATAAAGCAGTTTCAAGTTCTATCTCTATGGTTTGTTTGCTGTTGATGTAGCCCTAAGCAGAGACTGGCGAGAATCACTTTCATGGAAAGGGCCTGCCAAGCTTCCAAAAAACTACGAGTTGCCTGAAATCTCAGCACACACTTTTTCACCCAATCTTGATGAAACTTTCAGGTAATCATCAGTACACCAATCCCACTTGGCTCGCCAAATTTCGTTCTTCTAGGTTAAACCGTTCGTTGGCAGTAACCGGTTTCATTTTGAGGTTTCACTCTGTTTTCTCCTATAGGGATACATGTATTTGGAACTCTAAATAAAACACGGTTTGTGCTAGCTCTTTGAAACGTGACACAATAATGCAGTTTCAAGTTCTATCTCTATGGTTTGTTTGCTGTTGATGTAGCCCTAAGCAGAGACTGGCGAGAATCACTTTCATGGAAAGGGCCTGCCAAGCTTCCAAAAAACTTCGAGTTGCCTGAAATCTCAGCAAACACTTTTTCACCCAATCTTGATGAAACTTTCAGGTAATGCTCAGTACACCAATCCCACTTGGCTCGCCAAATTTCGTTCTTCTAGGTTAAACCGATTGTTGGCAGTAACCGGTTTCATTTTGAGGTTTCACTCTGTTTTCTCCTCTAGGGATACATGTATTTGGAACTCTAAATCAAACACGGTTTGTGCTAGCTCTTTGAAACTTGACACAATAAAGCAGTTTCAAGTTCTATCTCTATGGTTTGTTTGCTGTTGATGTAGCCCTAAGCAGAGAGTGGCGAGAATCACTTTCATGGAAAGGGCCTGCCAAGCTTCCAAAAAACTACGAGTTGCCTGAAATCTCAGCACACACTTTTTCACCCAATCTTGATGAAACTTTCAGGTAATGATCAGTACACCAATCCCACTTGGCTCGCCAAATTTCGTTCTTCTAGGTTAAACCGTTCGTTGGCAGTAACCGGTTTCATTTTGAGGTTTCACTCTGTTTTCTCCTATAGGGATACATGTATTTGGAACTCTAAATCAAACACGGTTTGTGCTAGCTCTTTGAAACTTGACACAATAAAGCAGTTTCAAGTTCTATCTCTATGGTTTGTTTGCTGTTGATGTAGCCCTAAGCAGAGACTGGCGAGAATCACTTTCATGGAAAGGGCCTGCCAAGCTTCCAAAAAACTACGAGTTGCCTGAAATCTCAGCACACACTTTTTCACCCAATCTTGATGAAACTTTCAGGTAATGATCAGTACACCAATCCCACTTGGCTCCCCAAATTTCGTTCTTCTAGGTTAAACCGTTCGTTGGCAGTAACCGGTTTCATTTTGAGGTTTCACTCTGTTTTCTCCTATAGGGATACATGTATTTGGAAGTCTAAATCAAACACGGTTTGTGCTAGCTCTTTGAAACTTGACACAATAAAGCAGTTTCAAGTTCTATCTCTATGGATTGTTTGCTGTTGATGTAGCCCTAAGCAGAGGCTGGCGAGAATCACTTTCATGGAAAGGGCCTGACAAGCTTCCAAAAAACTTTGAGTTGCCTGAAATCTCAGCAAACACTTTTTCACCCAATCTTGATGAATCTTTCAGGTAATGATCAGTACACCAATCCCACTTGGCTCGCCAAATTTCGTTCTTCTAGGTTAAACCGTTCGTTGGCAGTAACCCGTTTCATTTTGAGGTTTCACTGTGTTTTCTCCTATATGGATACATGTATTTGGAACTCTAAATCAAACACGGTTTGTGCTAGCTCTTTGAAACTTGACAGAATAAAGCAGTTTCAAGTTCTATCTCTATGGTTTGTTTGCTGTTGATGTAGCCCTAAGCAGAGACTGGCGAGAATCACTTTCATGGAAAGGGCCTGCCAAGCTTCCAAAAAACTACGAGTTGCCTGAAATCTCAACAAACACTTTTTCACCCAATCTTGATGATACTTTCAGGTAATGATCAGTACACGAATCCCACTTGCCTCGCCAAATTTCGTTGTTCTAGGTTAAACCGTTCCTTGGCAGTAACCGGTTTCATTTTGAGGTTTCACTCTGTTTTCTCCTATAGGGATACATGTATTTGGAACTCTAAATCAAACACGGTTTGTGCTAGCTCTTTGAAACTTGACACAATAAAGCAGTTTCAAGTTCTATCTCTATGGTTTGTTTGCTGTTGATGTAGCCCTAAGCAGAGACTGGCGAGAATCACTTTCATGGAAAGGGCCTGCCAAGCTTCCAAAAAACTTCGAGTTGCCTGAAATCTCAGCAAACACTTATTCACCCAATCTTGATGAAACTTTCAGGTAATGATCAGTACACCAATCCCACTTGGCTCGCCAAATTTCGTTCTTCTAGGTTAAACCGATTGTTGGCAGTAACCGGTTTCATTTTGAGGTTTCACTCTGTTTTCTCCTCTAGGGATACATGTATTTGGAACTCTAAATCAAACACGGTTTGTGCTAGCTCTTTGAAACTTGACACAATAAAGCAGTTTCAAGTTCTATCTCTATGGTTTGTTTGCTGTTGATGTAGCCCTAAGCAGAGACTGGCGAGAATCACTTTCATGGAAAGGGCCTGCCAAGCTTCCAAAAAACTACGAGTTGCCTGAAATCTCAGCACACACTTTTTCAACCAATCTTGATGAAACTATCAGGTAATGATCAGTTCACCAATCGCACTTGGCTCGCCAAATTTCGTTCTTCTAGGTTAAACCGTTCGTTGGCAGTAACTGGTTTCATTTTGAGGTTTCACTCTGTTTTCTCCTATAGGGATACATGTATTTGGAACTCTAAATCAAACACGGTTTGTGCTAGCTCTTTGAAACTTGACACAATAAAGCAGTTTCAAGTTCTGTCTCTATGGCTTGTTTGCTGTTGATGTAGCCCTAAGCAGAGACTGGCGAGAATCACTTTCATGGAAAGGGCCTGCCAAGCTTCCAAAAAACTACGAGATGCCTGAAATCTCAGCACACACTTTTTCACCCAATCTTGATGAAACTTTCAGGTAATGATCAGTACACCAATCCCACTTGGCTTGCCAAATTTCGTTCTTCTAGGTTAAACCGTTCGTTGGCAGTAACCGGTTTCATTTTGAGGTTTCACTCTGTTTTCGCCTATAGGGATACATGTATTTGGAACTCTAAATCAAACACGGTTTGTGCTAGCTCTTTGAAACTTGACACAATAAAGCAGTTTCAAGTTCTATCTTTATGGTTTGTTTGCTGTTGATGTAGCCCTAAGCAGAGACTGGCGAGAATCACTTTCATGGAAAGGGCCTGCCAAGCTTCCAAAAACTACGAGTTGCCTGAAATCTCAGCACACACTTTTTCACCCAATCTTGATGATACTTTCAGGTAATGATCAGAACACCAATCCCACTTGGCTCGCCAAATTTCGTTCTTCTAGGTTAAACCGTTCGTTGGCAGTAACCGGTTTCATTTTGAGGTTTCACTGTTTTCTCCTATAGGGATACATGTATTTGGAACTCTAAATCAAACACGGTTTGTGCTAGCTCTTTGAAACTTGACACAATAAAGCAGTTTCAAGTTCTATCTCTATGGATTGTTTGCTGTTGATGTAGCCCTAAGCAGAGACTGGCGAGAATCACTTTCATGGAAAGGGCCTGCCAAGCTTCCTTCCAAAAAACTACGAGTTGCCTGAAATCTCAGCACACACTTTTTCACCCAATCTTGATGAAACTTTCAGGTAATGATCAGTACACCAATCCCACTTGGCTCGCCAAATTTCGTTCTTCTAGGTTAAACCGTTCGTTGGCAGTAACCGGTTTCATTTTGAGGTTTCACTCTGTTTTCTCCTATAGGGATACATGTATTTGGAACTCTAAATCAAACACGGTTTGTGCTAGCTCTTTGAAACGTGACACAATAAAGCAGTTTCAAGTTCTCTCTCTATGGTTTGTTTGCTGTTGATGTAGCCCTAAGCAGAGACTGGCGAGAATCACTTTCATGGAAAGGGCCTGCCAAGCTTCCAAAAAACTACGAGTTGCCTGAAATCTCAGCACACACTTTTTCACCCAAT
>NW_027523178.1:0-56924 GCF_052094955.1 Ictidomys tridecemlineatus
TGTCTATGCATGCACACACAGGCCCATGTGTGCACAGTGATGTTTATACATAGTACACATGTGTGTGTGATACGTGCACACACAGGCCCATATGTGCACAGTGACACTTATATATAGTACACATTAGTGTGTCGTCATTGCACACACAGGTGTGTTGGGCATTGGAATGCACGTATATGTGTGTCCATGTGCACACACACAGTCACATGAAGCCATGTGTGCACAGTCATGCGTATGCATATGTACGTATGGATGCACACACAGGCCCTTGTGGTCATGCAAATACATGGTGTGCACACACATGCACAGCCAAAAGGCTGCATACTCCCCTTTGTTGGGACAGGTTGGGAGAAGCCGCCCAGAGCTGCCCATGAGCCCCCACACTGTGGCTCTGCAGCTGCATGTCACCTGTCTCATGGAAAATGGGTGAGCGATGACATGCTTTTACAGAAGCAGAAATGAGCCAGTTAATGTGCAAATGACCACCACAACTGCTCCTGGCCCCCAGCACACCCAGTTCTCCCACACCCGCTTCCCACCGAAAGGCCCTTGGAAGCCATGAGTGTCCGAGAGACACATGTCCACCAGAAAAGAAAGCCTTCACATGCAGGCCCTGATCTAGGTACCTCCATCTGTCAGTGTGTGTGTGTGTGTGTGTGTGTGTGTGTGTGTGTATGAGACAGAGAGACTAGAATTGAACCCAGGAGTTTTGTACTCTGAGCCACATCCCCAGCCCCTTCAATTTTTTATTTTGAGACAGGGTCTTGCTGAGTTGCTAAGGCTGGCCTTGACCTTGGGATCCTCCTGCCTCAGCCTCCTGAGTCACTGGGATTATAGGTGTGCACCCCCATGTCTGGCTGCCATCTCATTTTATAGATGAGAAAATGGAAGGAGGTGAGGGGCTTGGCCAAAGCATATGGTCAGCCAAGCACATGACCCAGGCGTGTCTGGCCCCAGCACCAGTACTCTGTCACTGTCTCTCCACCCTGTATCCCTGTGGCTAGCCACTGCAGGAACACAGGGGCTTGTTTTAAGGGTGTTGGGGAGGTGCCCCTTCAACTGGTCACTTTGCTGACCTGGGCTGGGGCTTTCTCTCTGCTCATTGCCAATGCAGAGCCAGAACGGTCCTCCTCAGGAACTCTGCTGAGGAAGGTGTGTTCCTCTGAGTCTTCTGTGCTGCAGGTTGTAGGGAGGACCAGTGTCCAAGGCTGGCCAGTGTCCAAGGCTGGGGATTACACTGGGGCCCTGCTCTATTTGGCGCACACCTCGGAGGAAATCCTGGACTTCGTCTTCCCCCACCACGGGCTGCCCTGAGCAGGAATTAGCAGGCTCCCTGAGCTGCCCTGCTGCCCCCACGACCCATAGACGTGGAAGTGCACACCCCCCTCCCTTCTCCAAGTGTTCTCCTCTGCCAGTGGAGACCAGGAACTACGGTCCCACAGCTTTTCAGTGGCTCAGGCACAGTGCTGGACACTGGGCTGAGCCCCGAGTCCCCACGGCACCCGACAGGATGACCACACTTGAGGACATGGGGCTGAGCCAGGAGTCCCCACGGCACACACCAGGGTGACTGCATTTGGTGCCCCTGCCCTCTCTGAAAGGCTCCCATGGTCTCCAAAGGTCACTCCACTGAGGCCCGAGGTCTGAATGATGACCAGTTCCATTCACTCTTCCGTTTTCTGCTGCAGTTTTGTTGGGCGAGTGGGTGGCGGGCGTGGCTGGAACCTGGGCCTGACTCCCTGCCCTTCCTGCCACTGCTGTGGCCGCGCACAGACGTGGGTCTCCGGTGGCTGAATAGGCTGCCTGTGGGTTGGCGCCAGGGAGCAGCTGTTGACGCAGCAGATACACAGTTACGCTATGAATGCTGCTGAGAGGACGCTCGCTCCTGCCTGCTCTCCTCTGACTGCCCCAGAAGCACAAAGGGAGTACTGGTGTCAAGATTGATGGAGGGCAGGGGGACACACCATGGGGGCTGCACTGAGCATCTTCAGGTGCAGAAGGGCTTTCCAGGGAGAGCAAGAGGCCAGTCCTCACCCCAGAAGGCCCCGGAGCCTCTTCTGGTCCAGGGAGGATCATGTGCTCGAAGGCCTCTGGAACCAGGTCCAGGGAGAAGCAGGTGTGCTGCTGCTCAGGATGGGCACGGGGTCAGGGCTGAGACAGGAGCCTCTCCCCACCGGATGAGCAGCCAGCCTGCACCATGGGCACCCAGCTCCACCCAGCTCCTCCCTGAGTCCTCCCTAGCTCCACCCTGAGTCCTCCCTGAGTCTTCCCCAGCTCCTCCCCAGCTCCTCCCCAGCTCCACCCAGCTCCTCCCTGAGTCCTCCCCAGCTCCACCCTGAGTCCTCCCCAGCTCCTCCCCAGCTCCTCCCCAGTTCCTCCCCAGCTCTACCCCAGCTCCTCCCTAAGTACTCCCCAGCTCCTCCCCAGCTCCTCCCTGAGTCCTCCCCAGCTCCTCCCCAGCTCCTCCCCAGCTCCACCCAGCTCCTCCCTGAGTCCTCCCCAGCTCCACCCTGAGTCCTCCCCAGCTCCTCCCCAGTTCCTCCCCAGCTCCTCCCCAGTTCCTCCCCAGCTCCACCCCAGCTCCTCCCTAAGTACTCCCCAGCTGCTCCCCAGCTCCTCCCTGAGTCCTCCCCAGCTCCTCCCCAGCTACTACCCAGCTCCTCACCAGCACACCCTGAGTCCTCCCCAGCTCCTCTCCAGCTCCTCCCCAGCTCCACCCTGAGTCCTCCCCAGCTCCACCCTGAGTCCTCTGCAGCTCCTCCCCTGCTCCTCCCCAGCTCCTCCCCAGCACACCCTGAGTCCTCCCAAGCTCCTCCCAAGCACACCCTGAGTCTTCCCCAGATCCTCCCCAGCTTCTCCCCAGCACACCCTGAGTCCTCCCCTGCTCCTCACCAGCTCCTCCCCAGCACACTTTGAGTCCTCCCCAGCTCCTCCCCAGCTCCTCCCCAGCTCCTCCCCTGCTCCTCCTCAGCACACCCTGAGTCCTCCCCAGCTCCTCCCCAGCTCCTCCCCATCACACTTTGAGTCCTCCCCAGCTCCTCCCCAGATCCTCCCCTGCTCCTCCCCAGATCCTCCCCTGCTCCTCCCCAGCTCCTCCCCAGCACACCCTGAGTCCTTCCCAGCTCCTCCCCAGCTCCTCCCCAGCTCCATCCTGAGTCGTCCCCAGCTCCTACCCAGCTCCTCCCCAGCTCCTCTCCTGCTCCTCCCCAGCACACCCTGAGTCCTCCCCAGCTCCTCCCCAGCTCCTCCCCAGCACACCCTGAGTCCTCCCCAGCTCCTCCCCAGATCCTCCCCAGCTCCTCCCCAGATCCTCCCCTGCTCCTCCCCAGCTCCTCCCCAGCACACCCTGAGTCCTTCCCAGCTCCTCCCCAGCTCCTCCCCAGCTCCATCCTGAGTCCTCCCCAGCTCCTCCCCAGCTCCTCCCCAGCTCCTCCCCAGCACACCCTGAGTCCTCCCCAGCTCCTACCCAGCTCCTCCCCAGCTCCTCCCCAGCACACCATGAGTCCTCCCCAGCTCCTCCCCAGATCCTCCCCTGCTCCTCCCCAGATCCTCCCCAGCACACCCTGAGTCCTCCCCAGCTCCTCCCCAGCTCCTCCCCAGCACACACTGAGTCCTCCCCAGCTCCTCCCCAGATCCTCCCCTGCTCCTCCTCAGATCCTCCCCAGCACACCCTGAGTCCTCTCCAGCTCCTCCCCAGCTCCTCCCTAGCTCCACCCTGAGTCCTCCCCAGCTCCTCCCCAGCTCCATCCTGAGTCCTCCCCAGCTCCTCCCCAGCTCCTCCCCAGCACACTTTGAGTCCTCCCCAGCTCCTCCCCAGCTCTGGTGGGATCCACATTGGGCTTCAGCTTCAGGAGCTGGGAGGGGAGCAGGCATTTCAAATGGGACTGCATGCTTTGATGCTGCTGACCAGCCTGGGCCAGGAAGCTCCAGCCCTGCCCAGCACCAGCCTCGCCAGCCTGACCCCAGTGCAATCTGGTTCCATTCACAACGTGCGGGCCCCAAGGCACCTGGCAAGGCTCGGAAAGGGCAAGGCCACCTGCTCCTTGAGGAACCCCAGACCACGGCTGATCGAGCTCTCAGCCAGTGAGCAGAGTGCTCTTCCTCATGCCCACTCACCCCAAAATGTTCACCCCCCGAAGGACAAAGGCTCCAAAGCAGACTCTCGGCAGGGTCTGCCTCTCACAGAGTTGCACTCTACTTTCCCTCAAGATCCTTCAAAGCACAGGACGCATGGCCCTCAGGGAGCAGGGACAGGGGACTGCCTCTTAGCAGCTGGGCACTCCTGCGGAGGCTCCTGGGGACACTCGTGCTTGCAGGTGTCGGGGCTCCTGCATGTTAACCTGCAGTTACACAAGGGCCCTGGGAGCCAACCCTAAGGCACGGCAGGAGCCCAGAGTCCCCCATGAGAGGCCCTAACAGGCCACGCAGCAAGCCCAGAACATCCCCAAACAAGAGCCTCCAACCAGCTGGGCAGACACGCTCCGCACACAGCCAGTTCACAGCCTTTGTAAGTGTGTGTTCCTCTTAACCGAGCCGCCAGCCCATTACTGCAAACAACAGGCACTCAGGAAGAGGCCGGCCCCTAGAAGGAAGGTCGGGGAGAGAGCAGGGAAGAGGTGCATGTTGGGCAAGGTCAGCAGACCCGGGCAGCGGGGCGATGGGGTGCTCTGCCCGCTGCAGGAGCCCTGGCCCTGGGGAGGACGGGCTGCAGCCAGCACAGGAGGCTGGCCACACCAGGCTGCGGGTGTCAGAGCTTCTGGGGCCAAATGGAGCCCACACCAGCCACCAGCAGCAGGGAGCCCGTGCCTGGGCCTGACTCGTCCTGCACGGTGTCCCCAAGGCCCCAAAGCATCTTCCCATGATGGGGCTCCCTGTGCCACACAGACAGACCTGGCACCCATGTGCCTCTGTGTCCATGTCATCGAAGGCATTGCAGCCTCAACAGGTCCTCTCCACGCACTGCTTTCCGTTGTCCGGCAGGCGCCCGCTGCCCATCCCTGACCGAGGGTCATCGACCGCAAGCCACCGGTCAGCCCACTCGGCGAGTTCAGATCTGTGTGCAGACACTGCCCCTTTGGGGGTGGACACAGAGCGCTGCAGCCACGGCCAGAGGTCACTCTGTGCTCACATTGAGGTTGCATCCTGGACATAGGACACGTGAGAATTGAAGAGCGTCCCGAAATGAACAGCCCTCACCAGAGACGGAGCAGAGCCACCTCCCCAGCAGAGCCACCTCCCCCAGGACCCTGCAAGCCGCAGCCTGTGAGGAAGCCCCTGGCCACAGCGCTGGGCCAGAGGAAGGCCACTGAGCGACAGACTCCGTGACTCCCTGCGGGGCCTGCTCCAGCACCATGGGCTGTGGACGCTGGAAGCCCCACCCAGCAGGCCCACCTTCCCCGAGATCCCAGGCCCTCAGCTCAGCGTCAGAGCTGGGGCCGGGCCGGGCTTCCCTCTGCCCACGCCCGTCGCCCAGTTTCCCTCTGGGTCCCGTCTTCCTTCCCCACCCCCAGATCCTGCCTCCACCCCTAGTTCTCTCACCCTCCCCGACTGCCCCCCATCCTCGGCAGCCGGGCCCAGCCGGGTTCCCCGTGGTCTGCCGAAGCCGCCTCCTGACTCTGCCCCTGCCCCTGCCCCTGTCCCACGCCCTCAGCCACAGCCCCTCCTCAGAGGCTATTCTGATGTCACTTCCACCCCCAGGCTCCCCCTCCTGTAGGTTTGCCGGCCTCTCTGAACCTCAGCCCTCTGCCCGCTCCCCTCGCCTGTGCCTGAGCCTGCTACCCTGGGGGCACACCGAATCACATCTTCTCTCGGGGCTGTGCTGTGCCAGCAGCATCATCCCGTCCCTCGGGGCCACACACTGACCACTGGCGTCCTGCTCAGGTGTGGCCGCCTCAACCTCCGGCCGGCATTGCCCATGGCTGAACCGCTGGGCAGACCTGGCTCACGGCTGGGGCCTGTGGGCTCCTCACGCCTTTCACAGCCGGAGCAGTGTCAGGCAGGACTCGTCCCTGGGTCCTCCCGGTGTCCTCGGTCTGCACAGGGCAGAAGGTCCACTAACGTTCCCTGAATGTGGGGACATCCCTTTCCCGTGCCCAGGACTGGATTCCCACCTGGGTTTTATTTTCATCTCTTTCCTAAGGATCTAGGCGGCTTTGATCAGGATTCACAGAGATGGACTTCCTGGGACTCTGGGTTGGCCAGAAGAACCAGAGGCTTCAAAGGAAGGATTCGTCCTCCCAGTCACCAGTATCTACTCAGCTTGAAGCGCCAGGAAAGGATTCCGCCCACGAAGGTCAGAGTTTCCACATCAGCCTTCTCAGGAAGCCCAGAATCTGCCGATTGCTGCAGTGGCGTGGATAAAAGTAAGATCCACCCACACGTGTGTGTGCCTCGGACGAAGACTGTGGCCAAAGCAGCCTTCACCCCCTCTTTGAAAAGGAGCCTCCAAGCAGGCACTGTGGCACACACCTGAAATCCCAACAGTTCAGGAGGCTGAGGCAGAAGGATGAGGAATTCAAGGCCAGCCTTCACAACTTAGTGAAGCCCTAAGCATCTTAGTGAGACTGCATCGAAAGTAAAAAATAAAAGGCTGGGAAGTGGCTTAATGGTCAGTGACCCTGGGCTCAATCCCAGCACCAAATAAATGAAAAGAGAGACCTGCCCCAGAATGCAAGTTCCGTCTCCCCCACCTCCTCACTTCCCCAGGGCTGATCAAGAGCCCCTCACAGAAGGCGTCCCCTGGATTCCCACTTGGCATGGCGGTCAAGGAAGGCCGTTCCACTGGGCGGAGGCTGAGCGGCTCCCCCAGCGGAGAGTTCTGGGAGGTCAGGTACCTCACGGGCCTCCGATTCCTCAGCAGTCATAAGGAGACGTGGACTGGCCTTTGGGCTTCCCAGCCCCAGGCCTGGAATTGGACGCACTGCCCCCAGGAAAGGATGGAGCACAGCACTGGCTCCCAGCTGCTGGTCTTAGAGGAGCCCTAAGAAAGCAGGCCCAGGGGAGGCCCAGGCCTGAGCGCAGCGGGCAACCCAGCCTCTCAGGCCCGGCCACCTCCCACACCCCAAGCAGGCCTGAGTGAGGGGCCGGCTCCGCCTCGCCCAGAGCCTTCTGCTCTCCACACTGAGGCTCTTCCTTGAGAAACCTCTACTGAAGCCTGCCCTGGGCAGTGGGCTGTCCCAGCTGTGAGCCTACCTGGGCCACGCTTGGAGGAGGTCTGGTGATGGGCCAGGAGACCCCTCCAAGGAGGAAGGTCTGGGCCAGACCAGCCCAAGATGGGGGAGCCTCCCGATGATAGAGCAGCCCCGCCGGGCACCTGGGCACCAGCAGTGCCCAGGAATGGCTGCCTCAGGAGGACTGGACATGGCGTATGTACTGGCCGTCGATGTGGTGCAGCATGTGTCTGGACGCGGTGGCCCTGGAGCTGGGAAGCCCAATGTCAAGTCAGTGTCTCTTTATGGCTTCTGAGAAATCGGCCACTGAGTTACCTGAACTTCCCAGGTCCCAGAAGGACTCACGGCTGGTTCGCGACCTGGGGGCTCACACAGCAGCGAGTCGTGGTGCCATGGAGGAGGTCGGATGTGGTTCTGCTCAGATGCCTCACTCTAGAACTGTCTGTGGGCATGAGTACATTTTTGTTACTGTAACAGAATATCTGAGGCAGCGTAACTTTACAGAGAACAGAGGCTTGTCTAGCTCTCAGTCTTGGAGGCTGAAAGTGCAGAAGAGCCTCTGATGAGAGCCCCTGGGTGTGAGCACATGAAGGAGAGAGATCACACTATCAGACAGGAAGCCAGGGAGCACTGAGGGTCAGATTGCTGTCACCACAAGTCACTCTCCTGAGAGCCACGAGGCTCTCCGTGTCCCCTTCCTGCTGAGGAGTGTCATTCTGGCTGTCCATGGCTGCCGTCCTCCCCCTAGTGTGCTCACTGCTTCCTGCAGGCTGCTCTCTGGCCCGCCTCCTCCAGGCAGATGCTCACCTTTCCGCTCTGCAAATGGCACAGAAGGGCCAGAGAGCCAAAGCCCAGGGCTGTGGGGGCTGCCGGGGGTCCTGCGGCTGGGGGTCTTTCTTCAGCCTGCCTCTCGGCCGAATCCTGCCCCCTTCCCTCTCATCCCCTGGTCCCCAGGATCTCGCCTTCTCCTCAGGAGGGATGTGGCCCCAAGGAAGGAAACGGCAGGTGCGGAGGCGTCAGCAGCAAATGGACATGTAAAGACGGGCTGAGTCTCTGCACACCTGCCACGGCAACACAGACACCAAGTTAGACACTAGCCGGGCAAGTGTCACATCTGCGGCCCCAGGGGCTCTGGAGGCTGGGGCAGGAGGATCCCAGGTTCAAAGCCAGCTTCGGCAATAGCATGGTGCTAAGCAACTCAGTGAGGCAGACCCTGTCTCTAAATACAAGGCAGAGTAGGGCTGGGGGAGTGGCTCAGTGGTCAAGTGCCCCTGGGTTCAATACCTGGAACCAAAATAAATAAATAAATCCATTCACAATAGCATCAAAAAAATGCATAGGGATAAATCTAACAGAAGGAACGTAAAACCTACACTCTAAACACTACGTGACGTTGCTGAGATAAACTTAAGAAGGTCTGTTAGGGAGCCCGGTTCTCAGCGCTCGGAGGAGGCAGGGGGTGGAGGAGGCAGCGTGCAGAGCCTCAGTGGCCTGGGACGCTCCTCCTAACGAGGCCCGCTGCCCGCCCCACCTGGAGCTCCCTGGCCCCGAAGAGACTGGCCGCCACTTCCAGCGGTTCCACACGTTACTTGCCTCTGGGCACCTGGACCCCAGGATGAAGGACCAGCCGGAGCACTGAAGGCGAATCGGCTGACCCAGGACCATGAGGCCCAGGGGGTGGAGGTCGCGGTTGTCAACACGGCTTTCACGGCTGGATTCTTTCTGAGATCGAGGAGACGCGGCTCAACATTGGCAAGATATCAGAGCACGTGGAGGAAGCAAAGAAACTCTAGAGTATCATCCTCTCTGCACCAATTCCAGAGCCAAACACCAAGGATGACCTTGAGGAGCTCAGAATGGAGACCAAGAAAAGGGCCAACAGTGTCGGGAACAAACTGAAGAGCTGGAGAGGCACAGTGAAGAGGTGGGGTCCGCTCATCAGCAGGCCTTCTCTCTCAGAAGTCTGTGGAGGCGATGACCAGGTACAATGAGGCTCGGGGGGACTTTGGGAACACAGCCAAGGGCGAACCCAGGCAGCTGGTGATGACTGGCAACAAGACAAGGCAGAGGAGTGGAGGAGATGCTGCCAAGTGGCCGCCTGCCATCTCACTTCTGGGATCACCGACTCCCAGATTCCCAAGCAAGCCGTCAGGGAGACCGAGGGTGGGCATAAGGACATTGGGAGGCTGCAGAGCAGCCTTAAGAACTGCCTGACACGTGTATGGACAGTGCCACGCTGGTGGAGGACCAGTGCCAGAGGTTAGATGGCCTAGAGCTGGACGTCATGAACACAGTGGACGGTGTGAGAAGGCACGAGATAAAACTCCAAGAGCTGTGAACTACCAGAGTCAGGCCTGGGAGAAATCGATGACCATCACTGTGATGGTGGTCGTGCTGCTGGGCACCTTAGCCTCCATCCCTGGACTTTCCATTGGGCTGCGTGAGTGGCCTGCGGGGCTGCTGCTCCAAGATCACCTGATCTCACTGCAGCCTTGCGGGACCACCTTTGTCTTCAGATGGGAATGGAGTCTGAACGGCCTTCCTGAGGCTGACCTACAGTCAGTCCATCCCTGGAAGAATCTACCTGCCTGATGAACCCCGAGTTCTCCTCCAAACCCACTCCTGCCCCAGCAACTGAAGGGCCTTTCCTCCTGGGCCCCAGGACTGACCCAGCTTTTTCCCTCCTGGCTGTGCCCAGTTAAGCCTTGCACCTTGGAAAGAGACGGTCCCATGTGCTGCGTCTTCTACCCCACGGAGGATTCTCCCAGAAACGACAGGCATTTTTCTAGGGGAGTATCTTTAACAAAGCAGAGGGATGCTCCTAGATTTGGCAGCAGGAGGGTTAGATGGGAGACTCTGCGTGGCAGGATGCCGGTCCTGTCGGTCCTGAAAACCTGAGTGGTTGGCCGATGCCATTTGGGTTCAAAAGGTTGACTTGCTTGAAATTAAACTTCAAATCAAGCTTTTAGTAGGATCCACCTGGGGGCCAATTTGGTCTTTCTTTAGGTTATGTTCTCACGTTTACTCAAAGAGGGACCAGGATGACCGTCTTCTGACGTGGCCATTTTCAAAGTCTGAGGATTTGGAATACTTGTTTCCCTGTGAGTTTGGGAAATGGCTTTTTGCCTTTGGAGTGACTCTTTGTGAAGCCAAAATCAACCAGGGACTTAAAATTGGGCTGGGGCCAAGGAGCTAGAATCTCAGACTCTGAAAAGGTCTCGTAAGGCTGAGTGTTCAGTCACTCATGTGTTCAGGGGTATTTTTAGAAGTGTGTATGTGAGGTGCATGAACGTATATGTGCCTGCTTCTCAGGAAATAGGAAACTAGAGAAGGAAGATACTATGACCTCAGAAAAAAAATAAATAAATAAAAATTTAAAAAAAAAAAACTTTTTTTGAGCTAGACTAAAAATTAGGTAAGTTGCATTTTTTTACCTACAAATGAATCATGGTAGAAATAGGATCCTCTTATGTCATCCACAAAGTTGTTTTCTAGAAGAAAACTGGGAGAATCAAATGAGATATGCAGACTGAGGACTGAGCTGGTTTCCGGTTTCTGTGCAGCAGGTAGAGTGGATCCTGACACCTTTCCCTACCAGCTGCCTCTGCTTGGCTCCCCTGGGACATCCCACAGCAACCCACGTGACCTAGGGGTGTCCTGCTGTGGGCTGGGTGAGTTGGGAGAGACCCAGGGCTACCTGCCACTGGGTGAAGGAGCTTGACAAGTCCTTGGCTCCCCAGTTCTTGGCACAGAGGAAGCAGCATCCAGGAAATCTTCGTGTAGTGGCTGCTAAGCCGTGGGTAGCCTTAGATCTCTGCCAGGCTCCCTGACTTGGGTGTCGCTGTGTCTCAGCTTTGACTGTAAAGCTAAGGCAAAGAGAGCACCTGGTCCAGGCCTGCCACTAGCTCCTGTGCAAAGGCTCCTCGGCTCTCACTACCCAGCATCAGACAGAGCCTGAGGGGCGCCCTCTCCCCTTGGCTGAGACGGGAGAAGTCAGGCTGCAGCTGCAGGCCTTCACCGTCAGCCGAGACCAAGGCCTGGGGGTTAATGTTTGGAGTGCAACACATGAAGGGTCTTTGTATTTTTTTTAAATGTAAATTTGATTATTTTATTGCTGATTTAAAAATAAATGACTTTCTAATGATTGAAAAAAGAAAGAAGAAGAAGGTCTGGGTAATAGGAGGGTGTCCCGAGGTCATGGGTTGAGAGACTTGACCTGGTTTCCATGACAGTCGTACCCTGACACCCTACAGGTTCAACGTGATCCCTCCAGAACCCCAGCTGAGGTCTCTGCAGAAGCTGAGAAGCTGGTTCTGAGAGTCATATGCAACAACCAGGGACCAGAACAGCCAAAATTATCTGGAAAAGAAGAGAACTGGAGGCAGCAAGGTGGCTTTGAACAGTGGGAGGCTGCCCTCTCAGTCCAGAGGCCACAAGCTGCAAATGGAGGCACTGGCTGGGCTCCCTCTGCAGGCTCCAGAGAGGGCCCTTCCTCCCCGTCCAGCCCCTGGTCCTGGCCGCGGGGCTAAGCACCCTCAGCGTTTCCCAGACTGCCCCATCACAGGACCGGGGCACCCAATGTGTGCTGTGAAGACCTGGGGAGGGTTAGACCTTTCCTGCTGTGTCACATGTGGGCTTGGGATGTGCCCTAGAAATGGCCCTATAAGAAGGAAGTGCTGTTCTCAGGTGGAGAAGGCTCACCTCCTGACCCCAGGCCTCAGGCCACGCCTCCAATCCCTGGGTGTTTGTCCACGGTGGGCTGCAGGTTTTCAGGGCGATCTCAGACTTGCTGAGCCCGACTAAAGGGAGCACCTCACCCCACCCCCACCCCACCTTCAGCACCACTCAGCTGCCCAGCGTCCCTCCCTGGGAAACATTCATGCAGAACCCGCCTGCCCTGCTGCCGCCCGCTGTGCCGGTGTGGGGCTCCAACCCTCCCGCATTCCCAGCCCAGACAAACCTTCTCAGAAGGTCCGTGAGACCTCCACTGAAGGGACCGTCCACTCTCGAGGGCCCAGTGACAGAAACCGCACCTCCTCCATAACCATGGATATCCCTAACCCACGGGCAGCTGACCCTGACCCTCGGCTGCCCTGGGAGTTGGGGGGTCCCTCTGAGCACCCCCCAGCCTCGGCTCAGCCCCACCCACTGGTTTCATCCCGTCTGCCTGGGCCCTGAGGTCGGCCTGGACTCCAGACAAGCCAGGCCCTGGCCTCTGAATCTCCTCCATTCTCGGCAGCCCTGTGGGCTCCAGGGCTCTCGAGGTGGCCCTTGAATGATCTCTGCCCATCAGGCCCAGAACACAGCCCCAGCCTCCTGCTGCTGAAGGCCGGTCTCTGTCTGGGCAGAGGCCACACCCACCACAGGATGAGAAGCAGCCACCTCAGCCATCTTGTGGGCCCAGCTGCACAGCCTGTCCCTAAGGGCCCAGTGGTGAAGAGAGAGGAGACTGGACGGTGACAAAGGACAGAGCCTCTGCCTGCTGGGAGGAAAGGCGCCCTGCCTGACTGGGTGCTAGGAATGATCAGGGTCTCGACAGCCTCAGGGTCTGAGAAGGTCATTCTGCATTGACCAGCAAAAGGGCAATAGGAATTTCTAAGCAGCAACAACATCTGGAGGGCCAGACACGCAGCAGCCCCCTCAGGATGAGGGGGTCCTCGTCACACACAGCCACAGCCCGGTGTTAACAGCGCGGCCAGGCAGGGCCTGGGCACCTCCCGCCCGAGGGCACGTGCTCTTCTGGTATTTCATTTATCATTTCCATCAACGCCTTCCACAGATTGACCCCCTGACCCTGGAATCTCACACTGTCACTCATCATAAGTGAATTTATCAACACGGACGTCATCAGAATACACATGAGAGTTTTAACTGTTGGCATACGAAATTACTTCATTTTCATGCTTCAAAAAAATCCAATTTTGCATAATAAATAATGATAAGGGCCAGTTGACAATTACCTAGGTGGGAAGGGCTGTGCAAATGACTGGAATTTCAATAGCCTCTGGAGGCTGCTGGAGTGATCGGCTGCTGGTGATCCCCCCGTGGTGGGGTGAGCACAAAGCTCCACACTGTCGATTGGCACTCACCTATTAGTAATTTCCCCCTGTGACACAGACTTAGATGCAGTCAGGCAAATATTAAAATTAATCAGGCTATTATTTTAATGCAGAAAAATGACAGCTTGTCTGGAAAAAAATCTCATGGCCAGACCCCTACCCACACAATCACACACACACACACACACACACACACACACACACACACACACACAAAATCCCGTTCCACCACTGGGCCTGCCCTGCTCACGAGGGACCTGTCACCCACGGTGGACCAGCAACTGGGGATAGTGTTTGCCCTCAGCCTGATCCACTCAGATGGGGAATAATCTCACACAAGAGAGAAATGAGGGCACAATTTGCTGTCACTTTCCAAGGACAGCAGTGACCAGGACGTCGCAGTGCAGTTTGCCTGGTGAGCGGGTGAGCAGTGATCCAGATGTGACTTGAGAATGGCCGCACCTGCACTTCTGGCCTAGTCACTGTATCTGAGAAGGGCTCACAGAGAGGCCCTGTCCCCATCATCCCCTTCCCCTTCTTCGAGGGCCAAGAGCCCGTGTGCCTCTGGCTTCTCCTTCTGACGGGACTTCAGCTGGTGACCTGTCAGTGGTCCCCTCTGACCGGGCCTCTCGTGACATCCACAGCGATTTTAAAAAGGGCAATGATTGGAAGACTTTGGAACAAGTAACTCACACCCTCTTGATCAATCCTAAAGGCACTAAATCTTCTTGTCTTTGAAAATAAACACACAAACAAAACGTTTTTCTATGCTGCAACCCTCCTGTCTGTGGGGGGCTCAGTGGGCCCACCCCACTGTTGGAAGGTCCCTTTGTCAGGATCACCAGGGCACTCAGCACTCAGGTCGCCACGCAGGCAGCCCCACGCTCTGGGGTTCGGAGGCGGGAGACGAGGGTTCTGAGGAAGTCGGGCTCTGACTGGAGGAGCAGCTGGCCCTGCGGGGCACCCCTTCCCTTCACCCTCCCAGCTGGAGAAAGGGCCGCTCACAAGTCTGCTTGAAGCCAGGGGACACACGAGGAGTGCAGGGGTCCTCAGGGACTTCATCTTGGCCAACACCTGCAGAGGACGGTGCCAACTTCTTCAGTGAAACTATTTTAAAACCGTAAGCCATGTCATGAGGGGCTGCCTCAGGTCAGGATGGGTCAATGGGGGCTCGTGGCAGAACCCCCACTTCGTGCCCTGGTGACAAACAGCACGAGACACCACGACTCAGTTTTTCACCACTCCGACCAAGAAAACTGACGAGGACAATTACAAGAGGAAGAGTTGATTTGGGGTCCGTGGTTTTGGAGGTCTCAGTCCGTGGACGGCCAACTCCATCGCTCTAGGCCCAGGTGAGGCAGCACGTCGCGGTGGAAGTGTGCGGCAGAGGAAGCTGCCTGAGCCCCACCCCGGAAGCAGAGAGAGAGCCCTGCTCAACAAGGAACCCACAGAAGCCCCAGAGTCCTGCCCCCAGGGACCCCTCCTGCAGCCACACCCCATCTGCCCACAGCTACCACCTGTAAACCCCATCAGAGGATTGGTGCCCTGGTCAGGATAAGGCTCTCCAACCCAATCAGTGCCCCTTCCCACATTGTCTCACACATTAAATTCTGGGGACACCTAACATCTAAACCACAAAACACAAAGGACTGGGAAGCATTTTGTAAAAGAAAGATGAGTTACTCAGTCCCAGCAGCTCAGGAGGCTGAGACAGGAGGATCTCGAGTTCAAAGCCAGCCTCAGCAATGGTGAGACACTAAGCAACTCAGTGAGATCCTGTCTCTAAATAAAATACAAAATAGGGCAGGAGATGTGGCTCAGTGGCCAAGGGCCCCTGAGTTTGATCTCTGATACCAAAAAAAAAAAAAAAAGAGTTTCTCAGGAGGCTGAGGCAGGAGGATTACAACTTCAAAGACAGCCTGGGCAACAAGTGAGGCCCTGCCTCAAAATTTTATAACTTTTAAAAGGGCTGAGATGTAGCTCAATAATGGACCTGGGTTCCATTCCCAAACCAGAAAAAAAAAGAAGAAAGATAACAAGTTATTAATAAGATGAAATAAAGACAAATAACTTCCCAAGAGAGGGTGTCAGCTCTGCACAAACCACAGCTTAGAGCTAAAAGGCTGCAGAGAAGTGGGGCCTGAGGTCAAGGTGAGGAGTGGTCTGCACAAAGCAGGGTCTACCCAGTGAGTATGTACCCAAATGTGGTGCATCTTCCCTAAAGAGGAGGGAGACAGAAGACATGTCCCCGAACACCCCCCTTCTCTTCTCCCCAAACCTGCCGAGTCAAGGGACACAGGGCAAGCCTGGGCTGCAGTGTCGGACACACACCGTCTTGAAGGACTGCCTTCCCTCTTACAGTGGGAACCAGGGCCAGTCAGTGTCCCCTGGAGAAAGCCACTTTCCTGCATTGCCCAGGACAGCTGCTCCTCGGGATGCTGGTCACACCAGCAGACTAAGCAAGCTGATGCCCGTGAGGACAGCTCTCCACCGTGGTGAGTTGGCAGACCTGCAGGCACTGGGTGAGGACAGGTGTCACTCATCCTGCTGGTGTCCTTGGAAAAACACCGCGAGGGACAGATGTGCTGCCCTTCAGTCTGCTGCCATCAAACTCTTCTTGGGGCAGTCACTGATGTCTAGTAAGTGCTCCCCAATAAATCTGTCTCACAGGCTGCCTCTGGCACTTTGGCCTCCCACTTCCCTACCACACCTGGGCTGTGGACGAGACAGTGGTCTACACAGAGAGTGCTCAACACAGAGAGTGGTCCAAGAGCCTGGTCTACACAGAGCATGGTGCATTAGCCAGCTTTTCACTGCTGTGACAAAATACCGGAGGAAACTTCTCCTACAGGAGGGGAGAGTGACATGGGCTCGCGGTTCAGAGGTCTCCCAAAGAGTTGGCTGGCTCCGTTGTGTTGGGCTGGTGGCAAGTAAAACATGGTGGAGAGAGGGCATGGGAGAGGAGAGTTGCCCCTCCTGGAGGCCAGGGAGTGGGGAGGAAGGAGAAAGGGGGGGCGGTGGGGCAAGGCGGGAACAGCCCTTCTAAGACACATTCCGGAGCCCACTCGTCCAGCGAGGCCCAGGGCCTGGTTCCCACCACCTTCCAGTGACTTCATCAGTATGAACTCCTGGACTAACTGTTCCACTCACGAGGTCAGAGCTCTCGTGACGGGTCACTTCTCTGCACTGGGGACCCGCCTTCCACACGTGAGCCCTTGGGGATATTTTACTTCCAAACCATCTGCAGCAAATGGTCTCCACAGAGTGTGGTCCCCACAGAGTGGTCTACACAGCACGTGGTCTACACAGCATCTCACAAGGGTCCCGGTGGTATGTGGCCCACCCTAGCCAGTCTGGGATTTGGTGGTCAGGCACAGGGACAGGCACATGTCTGTCTCAGGTGATCTGTGGTTGGATTAGGAGGGACAAATCTCCCCTGACCAGTGCTGGTCTTTGGAGACCCGGGGCACAGGTGGCTGCCAGAGGCTGTGGACCAGGTGTCCATGCATCACTGTGGTGCTCACGTGCAGAAGGCCCTGGGGTGTGGCAGGTGGTGGCCAGGTACCTTCTGACTAGGGGACCCTGCACAGTGCGGGCAGGAACCTTGGGGGATGTTTGCCCTCCCAGAGCAGGGCGAGGGCCAAGGGGAGTTCCAGCCCCACACCAGCTGTGTGCCCACCAGAGGGCCTGACTCTGGGTGCCCTGGCCCTTTCAGCCTGCCAAATGGACAGTGCCCAAGATCTCGGCACGTCACTACAGAGATACTGAGCAGGTGCTTGGGAGCCTGGCCACCAGCCGCCCCTCCCTCCCTCTTCCCCTGGCTCTTCCCCACCAAAACAGACACCATCTCAGAGGGTCCCAGCCCCCGCACACTCCGATGCTCAGGGGGCACTTCTCACTGATGCCTGGACCCCCCCTCTACCCAGCCTGGCACACACCGCAAGCCCTTCTGCAGGGCCAGCCTTGACAGGACCGTCGGCAGGTTGAGGGGCAATGGGCTCCTTCCCACCCTGTGTCCCACCCTGTGGCTGGTCAGAAAGCGTCACAAGAGACTCTCTGGACTGTGTGGATGGCAGCGGCCCACGGGGGGGTGGGGGGAAGCAGGACACAGTCCTCGGGTAGGCGGTAGCCTCAGAGGTCAGTCTTGAGAGAGACCAAGACAGGGAGAGAGACAGACAGACAGAGAGAGAAAGAGAGGAGAGACAGGGTCAGAGAGCAGGAGAGACAGAGAGGAGAGAAAATCAGAGAGCAGGAGAGACACAGAGATGTGCCCTTCTAGGATCCACCCCAGGGTCCCCTCAGCCGACACCCGCTCTCAGAAGTGCACAGCACCTGGTCTGTGGTTCAGCCAGTGAAAACGTGCAGGAAGCACACACCTCACACACTCACACAGCACATGTGCTAGGAGCTAGGCCAGCGGCACAACACCATGGCCAAAGACTCCACCACACTCTTTTACACCTGGACTCCAGGTTTCCAGTTTAAAAAAATAAAATTTTCCAGTTAAAAAAATAATAAAAAATTGGAAAAAAAGAAAAAGAACGGAACTGAATGGAGTTTAAAACAGGGGAAGTGCATTTGGTGTGTGCAGAATGAGGCAAGGTCTCTTCCCTGACCAACTTTTCAGGTGAAACACAGAAACACCTGCCAGACCAAATGGCTTGTCACACATCCCAGCAAGGCATTTCAGAGTTTAGAAAAAGGAGGGACGTATTGTGACCTGGCAACTGCAACAGCAGGGGCGGCAAGGTATGTGTGGTCTCCGTCTATTCCCTGTTCCTGTGACAAAATACCTGAGGTGGCCTACTTCATATAAAGAAGAGGTTTAACTAGCTCACAGTCCTAGAGGGCCAGACTCTAAGTTTGGGCAGGCTTCTTGGTTCGTCCTCTAGAGAAGGCCTCTTGCCCTCTGCAGCACATCAAACTGGGGCACTGGTCATGTCCCAAGACGCGCCCAGATTCATGAGATAGAGACAGCTCCCCTAGAGAGACCAGCTATATGAGAGAGAGATACAAACCACAAGAGAGATAGAGTACAGCTCCATGAGAGAAAGACAAACTACATGAGACAGAGACAAGCTCCATGAGAGAGAGAGACCAGCTACATGAGAGAGAGACTAGCTCCATGAGAGAGAGAGACCAGCTCGATGAGAGAGAACAGATCCAAAAGAGACACCAGCTCCACAAGAGAGATAGAGTCCAGCTCAATGAGACAGAGAGACCAGATAGATGAGAGAAAGAGACCAACTACATGAGAGAGAGACCAGCTCCACAAGAGAGATAGAGTCCAGCTCCATAATAGAGACTAACTCCATGAGAGAGAGACCAGCTCCATAAGAGAGACCAGCTCCACGAGTGAGAGACCAGCTTGATGAAAGAGAGAGACAAGCTCCATGAGAGAGACCAGCTCCATGAGAGATACCAGCACCATGAGAGAGACTAGCTCCATGAGAGAGAGACCAGCTCAATGAGAGAGACCAGCTCAATGAGAGAGAGAGACCAGCTCCATGAGAGAGACCTTTTTCCTGAGAGAGAGAGACCAGCTCCATGAGAGAGACCCGCTCCATGAGAGAGAGAGAGACCAGCTCCATGAGAGACAGAGACCAGCTCCATGAGAGAGATGAGCTCCATGAGAGAGAGATAAGCTCCATGAGAGAGACGAGCTCCATGAGAGAGAGATAAGCTCCATGGGAAAGACCGGCTCCATGAGAGAGAGATTAGCTCCCTGAGAGAGAGAGAGACCAGCTCCATGAGAGAGAGACCAGCTCCATGAAAGAGAGAGAGACCAGCTCCATGGAGAGAGAGACCAGCTCCATGAGAGAGAGAGAGACCAGCTCCATGGGAGAGACCAGCTCCATGAGAGACAGACAAGCTCCATGAGAGAGAGAGACAGGCTCCATGAGACAGAGACCAGCTCCATGGGAGAGAGACAAGCTCCATGAGAGAGACCAGCTCCCTGAGAGAGAGACCAGCTCCATGAGAGAGAAACCAGCTCCATGAGAGAGAGAGCAGCTCCATGAGAGAGACCAGCTTCATTAGAGAGAGACCACATCCATGAGAGAGACCAGCTCCATGAGAGAGAGAGAGCAGCTCCATGAGAGAGACCAACACCACGAGAGGGAACAGATCCATGAGAGAGAGACCAGCTCAATGAGACAGAGAGAACAGCTTCATGAGAGAGACCAGCTCCATGAGAAAGACACCAGTTCCATGAAAGAGAGACCAGCTCCATGAGAGAGACCAGCTCCCTGAGAGAGACCAGCTCCATGAGAGAGATGAGCTTCATGAGAGAGACCAGCTCCCTGAGAGAGAGATCAACTCCATGGGAGAGACCAGCTCCATGAGAGAGACACCAGCTCCATGAGAGAGAGAGACCAGATCTATAAAAGAGACCAGCTTTATGAGAAAGACCAGCTCCATGAAAGAGAGAGACCAGCTTCATGAGAAAGAGCAGCTCTATGAGAGAGAGAAACCAGCTTCAAAAGAGAGACCAACTTCCTGAGAGAGAGAGACCAGCTACATGAGAGAGAGAGACCAGCTCCATAAGAGAAACCAGCGTCATGAGAGAGAGAGACCATCTCATGAGAGACACAGATCAGCTCCATGAGAGAGAGAGACCAGCTCCATGAGAGAGACCAGATCAATGAGAGAGAGAGACCAGCTCCAAGAGAGAGAGAGAGAGATCAGCTCCATGAGAGAGACCAGCTCCATGAGAGAAAGAGACCAGCTCCATGGAAGAGACCACCTCCATGCGAGACAGACCATCTCCATGAGTGAGAGAGAAGGGATCCCTGACAGAGAGAGACAAGCTCCATGAGAGAGAGAGACCAGCTCCATGAGAGAGAGAGATCAGCTCAATGAGAGAGAGACCAGTTCCATGAGAGAGGGAGATCAGCTCTTTGAGAGATACCAGCTCCATGAGAGAGAGACAAGCTCCATGAGAGAGACCAGCTCCCTGAGAGAGAGACCAGCTCCATGAGAGACACCAGATTCCGGAGAGAGAGAGAGAGAGACCAGCTTTATGAGAGACATTAGCTCAAAGAGAGAGAGACCAGCTCCATGAGAGAGTGAGACCAGCTCCATGAGAGAAACCAGCTCCTTGAGAGAGACAGACCAGCTCTATTGTAGAGACAAGCTCCATGAGAGACAGACCAGCTCCCTGAGAGAGAGAGAGACCAGCTTGATGAGAAAGAGACCAACTCTATGAGAGAGACCAGCTACATGAGAGAGACCAGCTCCATAAGAAAGGGACCAGCTCCATTAGAAAGAGACCAGCTTCCTGAGAGAGAGAGACCAGCTCCATGAGAGAGACAATCTCCATGAGATAGAGACCAGCTTCTTGAGACAGGGATACCAGCTCACTGAGAGATATCAGCTCTATGAGACAAAGACCAGCTCCATGAGAGAGGGAGACCAGCTCCATGAGAGTTACCAGCTTTATGAGAGAGAGACCAGCTCCATGAGAAAGACCAGCTTCCTGAGAGAGAGACCAGCTCCATGAGAGAGACCAGCTTCCGGAAAGAGAGAGGCCAGCTCCATGAGAGATATTAGCTCAATGAGAGACAGACCAGCTCCATGAAAGTGAGACCAGCTCCATGAGATAGAAAAGCTCCATGAGAGAGAGAGACCAGCTCCATGGGAGAGAGCAGCGCCATGAGAGACAAACCAACATGAGAGAGAGACAAGCTCCATGAGAAAGAGACCAGCTCCATGAGAGAGACCAGATCCCTGAAAAAGAGACCAGCTCCATGGAGAGACCAGCTCTCTGAGAGAGAGCGACCAGCTCCATGAGAACGACCAGCTCCATGAAAGAGAGAACTGCTCTGTGAGAGAGAGAGACCAGCTCCATGGGAGAAAGAGAACAGCTCCATGAGAGAGAGACAAGCTCCATGAGAGAGAGACCAGCTCCATGAGAGACAGAAACCAACTCCCTAAGAGAGACCAGTTCCATGAGAGAGAGACCAGCTCAATGAGAGAGACCAGCTCCATGAAAGGGAGACCAGGTCCATGAGAGAGACCATCTCCCTGAGAGAGACCATCTCCCTGAGAGAGAGACAAGCCCCATGAGAGAGAGACCAGATCCATAAGAGAGACCAGCTTTATGAGAGAGAGACCAGCTGCATGAGAGGCCAGCTCCCTGAGAGAGAGAGACCAGCTCCATGAGATACACCAGCTCCATGAGAGATTGAGACGAGATCAATGAGTGAGGCTAGCTCCATGAGTAAGAGAGACCAGCTCTATGAGAGAGAGACCAGCTCCAAGAGAAAGAGACCAGGTCCATGAGAGAGAAAGACCAACTCCATAAGAGAGAGACCAGCCCTATGAGAGAGAGACAAGCTCCATGAGAGAGAGAGATCAGATCCATGAGGGAGAACAGCTCCATGAGAGAGAGAGAGAGAGACCAGCTTCATAAAAGAGATACCAGCTCCATGAGAGAGACCAACTCCATGAGAGAGACCATCTCCCTAAGAGCGAGACCAGTTACAAGAGAGACTGCAGCTCCCTGAGAGAGAAAGACCAGCTCCATGAGAGTCACCAGCTCCATGAGAGAGAGACCAGCTCCATGAGAGAGAGAGACCAGCTCGATAAGAGAGACCAGCTTCCTGAGAGATAGAGACCAGTTCCATGAGAGTTACCAACTCCATGAGAGAGAGACCAGCTCGATGAGAGAAAAAGACCAGCTCCCAGAGAGATACCAGTTCCATGAGAGAGAGGACAGGTTCATGAGAGAGACCAGCTCCATGGAGAGAGAGAGCAGCTCCATGAGTTACACCAGCTCCTCGAGAGAGAGATCAGACCCATGAGAGAGACCAGCTTCCTGAGAGATATTAGCTTAATGAGAGAGAGACCAGCTACATGAGAGAGAGAGAGACCAGCTCCATGAGAGAGATCAGCTCCATGAGACAGAGACAATCTCAATGAGATAGACCAGCTTCCTGAGAGAGAGAGACCAGCTCCATGAAAGTCACCAGCTCCATAAGAGAGAGACCACCTCCATGAAAGAAACAAGCTTCCTGAGACAGAGAGACCAGGTCCATGAGGGTGTGAGACCAGCTCCATGAGAGAGTCCAGCTACCTGAGAGAGAGACCAGCTCCATAAGAGAGACTAGCTCCATGAGAGAGACCAGCTCCATGAGAGAGAGACCACCTCCATAAAAGAGACCAGCTCCGTGAGAGAGAGAGAACAGCTTAATGAGAGACATCATCTCCATGAGAGAGTGAGACCAGATCCATGAGTGAGACCAGCTCCATGTGTGAGAGAGACCAGTTCCACGAGAGAGACCAGCTCCAAGAGAGAGAGAGACCAGCTCCATGAGATTGAAGAGCGTTCCAACTGAGAGACATCAGCTCCAAGAGAGAGACCAGCTCCATGAGAGTAACCAGCTCCATGAGAGACACCAGCTTTCTCAGAGAGAGACCAGTTAGATGAGAGAGTCCAGCTCCCTGAGAGAGAAAACTAGCTCAATGAAAGAGACCTTCTTTATGAGAGAGAGAGACCAGATGGATAGAAGAGGTCAACTGCATGAGATACAGAGACCAGATACATGAGAGAGAGACCAGCTACATGAGAGAAAGACCAGCTCCATGAGAGAGGGAGACCACCTCCCGGAGAGATACCAGTTCCATGAGAAACAGAGACCAGCTCCATGAGAAAGATCAGCTCCATGAGAGAAAGAGACCAGCTCCAGGGGAGAGACGAGCTCCACAAGAGATAGACCAGCTCCATGAGAGAGAGAGAATCCAGCTCTATGAGAGAGCAACCATCTCCATGAGAGAGAGACCAGCTCAATGAGAGAGACCAGATACCTGAAAGAGAGACAACCTTAATAAGAGAGACCAGGTTCCGGAGAGAGTGAGACCAGCTCCATCAGTGAGAACAACTCAAAGAGAGAAAGAGCAGCTCCAAGAGAGAGAGACCAGCTACATGAGAGAGAGAGACCAACTACAAGAGAGAGATAAAACAACTACTTGAGAGAGAGAGACCAACAACATGAGAGAGAAAGACCAGCTCTATGAGAGAAATAGAGTCAAGTTCCTGAGAGAGAGACCAGCTCCATGAGAGAGACCGGTTCCATGAGAGAGAGACAAGCTCCATGAGAGAGACCACCTTCGTGAGAGAAAGTTTCCAGCTCCATGAGAGAGACCAGCTCCATGAGAGAAAGAGAACAAATACATGAGAGAGTGACCAGCTTCACGAGAAAAATTACGTCCAGCTCTTTGAGAGAGAGACAAGCTGCATGAGAGAGACCAGCTCCATGAGAGAAACCGGCTCCATGAGAGAGAGACCAGCTCCATGAGAGGAGACCAGCTCCATGAAAGAGAGCAGCTCCTTGAGAAACCTTCTCCATGAGAGAGAGAGACCAGCTGTATAGAAGAGACGAGCTGCATGAGATATAGAGACCAGATCCATGAGAGAGAGAGACCAGCTCCATGTGAAAGAGAGACCAGCTAGATGAGAGAAAAACACCAGCTCCTGGGGAGATACCATTTCCATTCGAGAGAGACCAGCTCCATGAGACAGAGCAGCTTAATGAGAGATAGAGACCAGCTCAATGGGAGAGATTAGCTCCATGAGAGACAGAATAGCACCATGAGAGAGAGACCAGCTCCATGAGAGGGACCATCTCCCTGAGAGAGAGATACAAGCTCCATGAGAGAGAGGGACCAGCCCCATGAGAGAGACCAGCTTCTTGAGAGAGAGCGATCAGCTTTATGAAAGAGACCAGCTCCATGATAGAGAAAGACCAGCTCCATGACAGAGACCAGCTCCATGAGAGAGAGATATAGGCTCCATGAGAGAGAGGGACCAGCTCCATGAGAGAGAAACAAGCTCAATGACAGAAAGACAAGCATAATGAGAGAGAGAGACCAGCTCCATGAAAGAGAGATCAGCTCCATGAGAGAGAGAGACCACCCTCATGTGAGAGAACAGATCCCTGACAGAGATAATAGCTTCATGATAGAGACCAGCCTCTGGAGAAAGAGAGACCAGCTCCATGAGAGAGACCAGTTCAATGAGAGTAAGACCAGGTGCAAGAGAGAGAGATCACATTTATGAGAGAAACAATCTCCCAGAGAGAGAGACCAGCTCCATGAAAGAGACCAGCTCCCTGAGAGCGAGAGACCAGCTCCATGAGAGTGACCAGCTCCATGAGAGGAAGACCAGATCCATGAGAGAGAGAGACCAGTTCCATGAGAGGGAGCAGCTGCATGAGAGTGAGACCAGCTCCATGAAAGAGAGACAATCTCCATGAGAGAGACAAGCTCCACGAGAGAGACCAGTTCCCTGTGAGAGAGATCAGCTCCATGGGAGAAACGAGCTCCAATAGAGAGAGACCAGCTCTATGAAAGAGACCAGCTTTATGAGAAAGATCAGCTCCATGAAAGAGAGAGACCAGCTCCATGAGGGAGACCAGCTTTATGAGAGACAGAAATCAGCTCCATGAGAGTGAGACACCAGCTGCATGAGAGAGACCAGCTCCATGAGAGAGAGGAACTAGCTCCATGAGAGAGACCTTCTCCATGAGAGAGAGAGACCAGCTCGATAGAAGAGACCAGCTGCATGAGATAGAGAGACAAGATCCATGAGAGAGAGACCAGCTCCATGAGAGAGAGACAAGGTCTATGAGAGAGGGAGACCAGCTCCTGGAGATATACCAGTTTTGTGAGAGAGAGACCAGACCTATAAGGGAGAAAGACCAGCTCCATTAAGAGTCCAGCTTCATAAGAGACAGACGAGCTTTCTCAGAGAGAGAGACCAGCTCCCTGAGAGAGACCATGTCCATGAGGGAAACTAGCTCCATGAGAGAGACCAGCTCCATGAGAGAGAGAGACCAGCTCCATGAGAGTGAGAGACCAGCCCCATTGGAGAGACCAGCTCCATGAGAGCGAGACACCAGCTCCATGGGAAAGATACCAGCTCCATGAGAGAGAGTCCAGCTAAATGAGAGAGACCAGATACCTGAAAGAGACACAACCTTCATGAGAGACCAGGTTCCGGAGAGAGTGAGACCAGCTGCATGAGTGAGAACAACTCAAATAGAGAAAGAGCAGCTCCAAGAGAGAGAGAGACCAGCTCCATGAGAGAGAGAGACCATCTACAAGAGAGAGATAAAACAACTACTTGAGAGAGAGAGACCAACAACATGAGAGTAAAAGACCAGCTCCATTAAAAATATAGAGTCAAGTTCCTGAGAGAGAGACCAGCTCCATGCGAGAGACCAGTTCTATGAGAGAGAGACCAGCTCCATGAGAGAGACCAGCTTCGTGAGAGAAAGTTTCCAGCTCCATGAGAGAGACAAGCTCCATGAGATAGAGACTGGCTTCATGAGAAAAAGAGCACAAATACATGAGAGAGTGACCAGCTTCATGAGAAAAATAAAGTCCAGCACTTTGAGAGAGAGACAAGCTCCATGAGAGAGACCAGCTCCATGAGAGAGAAACCAGGTCCATGAGGGAGACCAGCTCTGAACAGAGTCCAGCTCCATGAGAAAGACCAGCTTCATGAGAGAGAGACCAGCTCCATGAGAGAGAGACAAGCTCTATGAGAGAGAGACCAGCTCCATGTGAGAGACTAGATCCTTGAAAAAGAGACCAGCTCCATGAGAGAGACCAGTTCAATGAGAGTAAGACCAGGTCCAAGAGAGAGAGATCAGATCCATGAGAGAGACCATCTCCCTGAGAGAGAGACCAGCTCCAAGAGAGAGACCAGCTCCCTGAGAGCGAGAGACCAGCTACATGAGAGTGACCAGCTTCATGAGAGAGAGACCAGATCCATGAGAGACACCAATTCCATGAGAGAGAGACCAGCTCCATAAGAGAGACCAGCTTCGTGAGAGAAAGTTTTCAGCTCCATGAGAGAGACCAGCTCCATGAGAAAGAGACCAGCTCTATGAGAGAAAGAGAACAAATACATGAGAGAGTTACCACCTTCATGAGAAAAATAAAGACAAGCTCCCTGAGAGCGAGAGACCAGCTCCATGAGAGTGACCAGCTCCATGAGAGAGAGCAGCGACATGAGAGACAGACCAGCTCCCTGACAGAGAGAGACCAGTTCCGTGAGAGAGAGACCAGCTCCATGAGAGAGACCAGCTTTCTGAGAAAAAGAGTCCAGCTCCATGAGAGAGACTGGCTCCATGAGAGAGAGACAAGCTCGATGAGAGGAGACCAGCTCCATGAAAGAGAGCAGCGCCATGAGAAACAGACCAGCTCCCTGAGAGAGAGAGACCAGCTCCATGAGAGAGAGACAAGCTCTATGATAGAGACACCAGCTCCATGTGAGAAATTAGATCCCTGAAACAGAGACCAGCTCCATGAGAGAGACATGGTCCCTGAGAGAGAGCAACCAGCTCCATGAGAATGAACAGATCCATGAGAGAGAGACCAGCTCTATGAGATTGAGAGACAAGCTCCATTAGAAAGAGAGAACAGCTCCATGAGAGAGAGACAAGCTCCATGAGAGAGAGAGAGGCTCCATGAGAGACACCAGCTTCTAAAAAGAAAGAGACCAGCTTTATTAGAGACATTACATCAATGAGAGAGAGACCAGCCCCATGAGAGAGACAGACCAGCTCCCTGAGAGGGAGAGAGCAGCTCGATGAGGGAGAGACCAGGTCCATGACAGAGACCAGCTTTCTGAGAGAGAGACCAGCTCCATGAGAAAGACCAGCTTCCAGAAAGAGAGAGGCAAGTTCCACTAGATATATTAGCTCAATGAGAGAGAGAGACCAGCTCCATGAGAGAAAGACCAGCTCCCTGAGGGGGAGAGAGGAGCTCGATGAGGAAGAGTCCAGCTCCATGAGAGAGAACAGCTCCCTGAGAGAGAGAACAGCTCCATGAGAAATACCAGCTTCCAGAAAGAGAGAGGCAAGCTCCATTAGATATATTAGCTCAATGAGAGAGAAACCAGCTCCAAGAGAGAGAGAGACCAGCTCTAATGGAGAGAGCAGCGCCATGAGAGATAGACCAGCTCAATGAGAGATACCAGCTTCCTGAGAGAGAGAGAGACCAGCTACATGAGAGTGACCATCTTTATGAGAGATATACCAGATCCATGAGAGTGAGAGAACAACTCCATGAGTGAGAAAGACGAGCTCCATGAGAGAGAGACCAGCTCCACGAGACAGAAACCAGCTCCATTAAACAGAGAGACCAGATCCCTAGGAAAGACCAGATCCATGAGAGTAAGACCAGCTCGATGAGAGAGAGCAGCTCCATGAAAGAGAGAGACCAGCTCCATGAGAAAGACCAGCTCCATAAGAGAGAGACCACCTCAATGAGAGAGACCATCTCCATGAGAGAGAGAGTGAGCTGCTCCATGAGTGGTACCAGCTCCATGAGAGGGAGAAGATCCATGATAGAGAGACCACCTCCATGATAGAGAGAGATGCCCCAAAAGAGAGACAAGCTCCACGAGAGATACCATCTCCATGAGAGAGACACGCTCCTTGAGATAGAGAGACCAGCTCCACGATAGAGACCAGCTCCATTAGAGAGACCAGCTCCCTGAGAGAGACATAGCTCCATGGGAGCGACCAACTCCATGAAAGAGACCAGCTCCATGAGAGAGACCAGCTTTAAGAGAAAGAACAGCTCCATGAACGAGAGAGACCAGCTCCATGAGGGAGAACAGCTTTATGAGAGACAGAAATCGGCTCCATGAGAGTGAGACACCAGCTGCATGAGAGAGACCAGCTCCCTGAGAGAGAGAAACTAGCTCCATGAGAGAGACCTTCTCCATGAGAGAGAGAGACCAGCTCGATAAAAGAGACCAGCTGCATGAGATAGAGAGACAAGATCCATGAGCGAGACACCAGCTCCATGAGAGAGAGACCAGGTCCATGAGACAGGGAGCCCAGCTCCTGGAGAGATACAAGTTCTGTGAGAGAGGGACCAGCTCTATGAGGGAGAAAGACCAGCTCCATTAAGAGTCCAGCTCCATGAGAGACAGACAAGCTTTCTCAGAGAGAGAGTCCAGCTCCCTGAGAGAGACCATGTCCATGAGAGAAACTAGCTCCATGAGAGAGACCAGCTTTATGAGAGAGAGAGACCAGCTCCATGAGAGTGACAGACCAGCCTTATTGGAGAGACCAGCTCCATGAGAGAGAGAGACCAGCTCCATGGGAAAGCTACCAGCTCCATGAGAGAGAGACGAGCTCTATGAGAGAGAGACCAGCTCAATGAGAGAGACCAGATACCTGAAAAAGAGACAACCTTCATGAGAGAGACAAGGTTCCGGAGAGAGTGAGACCAGCTCCATGTGAGAGAACAGCTTCGTGAGAGAAAATTTCGACCTTCATGAGAGAGACCAGCTTTATGAGAGAGAGACCAGCTCCATGAGAGAAAGAGAACAAATACATGAGAGAGTGACCAGCTTCACGAGAAAAATAAAGTCCAGCTTTTTGAGAGAGAGACAAGCTGCATGAGAGAGACCAGCTCCATGAGAGAGAAACCAGGTCCATGACTGAGACCAGCTCTGAACAAAGAGTGCAGCTCCATGAGAAAGACCAGCTTCATGAGAGAGAGACCAGCTCCATGAGAGAGACCAATTTTATGAGAGAGAGAGACAAGCTTCATGAGAGAGAGCAGCGCCATGAGAGACAGACCAGCTCCCTGACAGAGAGAGACCAGTTCCGTGAGAGAGAGACCAGCTCCATGAGAGAGACCAGCTTTCTGAGAAAAAGAGTCCAGCTCCATGAGAGAGACCGGCTCCATGAGAGAGAGACCAGCTCCATGAGAGGAGACCAGCTCCATGAAAGACAGCAGCGCCTTGAGAAACAGACCAGCTCCCTGAGAGAGAGAGACCAGCTCCATGAGAGAGACAAGCTCTATGAGAGAGAGACCAGCTCCATGTGAGAGACTAGATCCCTGAAACAAAGACCAGCTCCATTAGAGAGACATGGTCTCTGAGAGAGAGCAACCAGCTTCATGAGAATGAACAGCTCCATGAGAGAGAGACCAGCTCTATGAGATTGAGAGACAAGCTCCATTAGAGAGAGAGAACAGCTCCATGAGAGAGAGACCAGCTCAATGAGAGAGAGAGAAGCTCCATGAAAGACACCAGCTTCTAAAGAAAAAGAGACCAGCTTTATTAGAGACATTACCTCAATGAGAGAGAGACCAGCTCCATGAGAGAGAAAGAGACCAGCTCAATGAGAGAGACCAGCCCCATGAGAGAGACAGACAAGCACTGTTGGAGAGACCAGCTCCATGACAGACAGTCCAGCTCCCTGAGAGGGAGAGAGCAGCTTGATGAGGGAGCGACCAGCTCCATGAGATAGACCAGCTCCCTGAGAGAGAGACTAGCTCCATGAGAAAGACCAGCTTCCAGAAAGAGAGAGGCAAGCTCCATTAGATATATTAGCTCAATGAGAGAGAGACCAGCTCGATGATAGAAAGAGACCAGCTCCATGAGGGAGAGCAGGTCCATGAGAGAGAGAGACCAGCTACATGAGAGTGACCATCTCCATGAGAGATAGACCAGATCCATGAGAGGGAGAGAACAACTCCATGAGTGAGAGAGACGAGCTCCATGAGAGAGAGACCAGGTCCACGAGACAGAAACCAGCTCCATTAAACAGAGAGACCAGCTCCCTCGGAGCGACCAGATCCATGAGAGGGAGACCAGCTCCATGAGAGAGAGCAGCTCCATGAAAGAGAGAGACCAGCTCCATGAGAAAGACCAGCTCCATAAGAGAAAGACCACCTCAATGAGAGAGACCAGCTCCATGAGAGAGAGTGAGCTGCTCCATGAGTGGTACCAGGTCCATGAGAGGGACCAGATCCATGAGAGAGAGACCACCTCCATGAGAGAGAGAGATGCCCCAAGAGAGAGACAAGCTCCACGAGAAATACCATCTCCATGAGAGAGACACGCTCCTTGAGATAGAGAGACCAGCTCCACGAGAGATACCAGCTCCATTAGAGAGACCAGCTCCCTGAGAGAGACATAGCTCCATGGGAGCTACCAGCTCCATGAAAGAGAGACCAGCTATATGAGAGAGACCAGCTTTATGAGAAAGAACAGCTCCATGAAAGAGAGACACCAGCTCCATGAGGGAGACCAGCTTAATGAGAGACAGAAATCGGCTCCATGAGAGTGAGACACCAGTTGCATGAGAGAGACCTGCTCCCTGAGAGAGAATCTAGCTCCATGAGAGAGACCTTCTCCATGAGAGAGAGAGACAAGATCGATAGAAGAAACCAGCTGCATGAGATAGAGAGACAATATCCATTAGAGAGACACCAGCTCCATGAGAGAGAGACCAGGTTCATGAGAGGGAGACCAGCTCCTGGAGAGATACCAGTTGTGTGAGAGAGAGACCAGCTCTATGAGGGAGAAAGACCAGCTCCATTAAGAGTCCAGCTCCATGAGAGACAGACGAGCTTTCTCAGAGAGAGAGACCAGCTCCCTGAGAGAGACAATGTCCATGAGAGAAACTAGCTCCATGAGAGAGACCCGCTCAATGAGAAAGAGAGACCAGCTCCATGAGAGTGACAGATCAGCCCCATTGTAGAAACCAGCACCATGAGAGCGAGAGACCAGCTCCATGGGAAAGCTACCAGCTCAATGAGAGAGAGACCAGCTCAATGAGAGAGAGACCAGCTCAATGAGAGAGACCAGATACCTGAAAGAGAGTCAACCTTCATGAGAGAGACCAGTTTCCGGAGAGAGTGAGACCAGTTCCATGAGTGAGAACAACTCAAAGAGAGAAAGAGCAGCTCCGAGAGAGAGAGAGACCAGCTCCATGAGAGAGAGAGACCAACTACTAGAGAGAGATAAAACAACTACTAGAGAGAGAGAGACAAACAACATGAGAGAGAAAGACCAGCTCTATTAGAGAAATAGAGTCAAGTTCCTGAGAGAGAGACCAGCTTCATGAGAGAGACCAGTTCCATGAGAGAGAGAGCAGCTCCATGAGAGAGACCAGGTTCGTGAGAGAAAGTTTCCAGCTCCATGAGAGAGACCAGCTCCATGAGAGAGAGACCAGCTCCATGAGAGAAAGAGAACTAATACATGAGAGAGTGACCAGCTTCACGAGAAAAATAAAGTCCAGCTCTTTGAGAGAGAGACAAGCTCCATGAGAGAGACCAGCTCCATGAGAGAGAAACCTGGTCCATGAGGGAGACCAGATCTAAACAGAGTCCAGCTCAATGAAATAGACCAGATTCATGAGAGAGACACAAGTTCCATGAGGGAGACATTGTCCCTAAGAGATAGCAACCAGCTCAATGAGAATGAACAGCTCCATTAGAGAGAGACCAGCTCTATGAGATTGAGAGACAAGCTCCATTAGAGAGAGAGAACAGCTCCATGGGAGAGAGACAAGCGCCATAAGAGAGAGAGAATCCCCATGACAGACACCAGCTTCTAAAGAGAAAGAGACCAGCTTTATTAGAGACATTACCTCAATGAGAGAGAGACCAGCTCCATGAGAGAGGGAGAGACCAGCTCAATGAGAGAGACCAGCCTTATGAGAGAGAAAGTCAAGCTCTGTTGGAGAGACCAGCTCCATGAGAGACAGACCATCTCCCTGAGAGGGAGAGAGCAGCTCGATTAGGAAGAGACCAGCTCCATGAGAGAGACCAGCTCCCTGAGAGAGAGACCAGCTCCATGAGAGAGAGAGACCAGCTCCATGAGAGAGAGCAGCTCCATGAGAGAGAGAGACCAGCTCTATGAGAGAGAGCAGCGCCATGAGAGATAGACCAGCTCCATGAGAGAGACCAGCTTTCTGAGAGAGAGAGACCAGCTACATGAGAGTGACCAGCTCCATGAGAGGTAGACCAGATCCATGAGAGTGAGAGAACAACTCCATGAGAGAGACGAGCTCCATGAGAGAGAGACCAGCTCCATGAGACAGAAACCAGCTCCATTAAACAGAGAGACCAGCTCCCTAAAAGAGACCAGATCCATGAGAGGGAGACCAGCTCCATGAGAGAGAGCAGCTCTATGAAAGACAGAGACCAGCTCCATGGGAAAGACCAGCTCCATAAGAGAGAGACCACCTCAATGAGAGAGACCAGCTCCATGAGAGAGAGTGAGCTACTCAATGAGTGGTACCAGCTCCATGAGAGGGACCAGATCAATGAGAGAGAGATCAGCTTCATGAGAGAGAGAGACCACCCTCATGTGAGAGACCAGATCCCTGACAGAGATAATAGCTTCATTATAGAGACCAGCTTCCGGAGAAAGAGAGACCAGCTCCATGAGAGAGACCAGTTCAATGAGAGTAAGACCAGGTCAAAGAGAGAGAGATCAGATCCATGAGAGAGACCATCTCCCTGCGAGAGAGACAAGCTCCATGAGAGAGACCAGCTCTCTGAGAGCGAGGTACGAGCTCCATGAGAGTGAGCAGCTCCATGAGAGAGAGACAAGATCCATGAGAGAGAGAAACCAGCTCCATGAAAGAGAGAGAAAGGATCCATGACAGAGAGAGACCAGTTCCATGAGAGAGACCAGCTCAATGAGAGTGAGACCAGCTCCATGAAAGAGAGACCATCTCCATGAGAGAGACAAGCTACACGAGAGAGACCAGTTCTCTGAGAGAGTGGTCAGCTCCATGAAAGAGGGAGACCATCTCCATGATGGAGACCAGCTCTATGAAAGACAGAAATGAGCTCCATGAGAGTGAGACACCAGCTGCATGAGAGAGACCAGCTCCCTGAGAGAGAGAAACTAGATCCATGAGAGAGACCTTCTCTATGAGAGAGAGAGAACAGCTCGATAGAAGAGACCAGCTGCATGAGATAGAGAGACAAGATCCATGAGAAAGACACCAGCTCCATGAGAGAGAGACCAGGTCAATGAGAGAGAAAGACAAGCTCCTGGAGAGATACCAGTTCTGTGACAGAGAGACCAGCTCTGTAAGGGAGAAAGACCAGCTCCATTAAGAGTCCAGCTCCATGAGAGACAGACGAGCTTTCTCAGAGAGAGAGACCAGCTCCCTGAGAGAGACCATGTCCATGAGAGAAACTAGTTCCATGAGAGAGACCAGCTCCATGAGAGAGAGAGAGACCAGCTCCATGAGAGTGAGAGACCAGCCCCATTGGAGAGACCAGCTCCATGAGAGCGAGAGACCAGCTCCATGGGAAAGATACCAGCTCCATTAGAGAGAGAACAGCTCAATGAGAGAGACCAGATACCTGAAAGAGAGACAACCTTCACGAGAGGGACCAGGTTCTGGAGAGAGTGTGACCAGCTCCATGAGTGAGAACAACTCAAAGAGAGAAAGAGCAGCTCTAAGAGAGAGAGAAACCAGCTCCATGAGAGAGAGAGACCAACAACAAAAGAGAGATAAAACAACTACTTGAGTGAGAGAGACAAACAACATGAGGGAGAAAGACCAGCTCTATTAGAGAAATAGAGTCAAGTTACTGAGAGAGAGACCAGCTCCATGAGAGAGACCAGTTCCATGAGAGAGAGACCAGCACCATGAGAGAGACCAGCTTCGTGAGAGATAGTTTCCAGCTCCATGAGAGAGAGACCAGGTCCATGAGAGAGGCAGACCAGCTCCTGGAGAGATACCAGTTCGGTGAGAGAGAGACCAGCTCTATGAAAGAAAAAGACCAGCTCCATTAAGAGTCCAGCTTCATGAGAGACAGACGAGCTTTCTCAAAGAGAGAGACCAGCTCCCTGAGAGAGACCATGTCCATGAGAGAAACGAGCTCCATGAGAGAGACCAGCTCCATGAGAGAGAAAGACCAGGTCCATGAGAGTGAGAGACCAGCCCCATTGGAGAGACAAGCTCCATGAGAGCGAGAGACCAGCTCCATGGGTAAGATACCAGCTCCATGAGAGAGAGACCAGCTCAATGAGAGAGACTAGATACCTGAAAGAGAGACAACCTTCATGAGAGAGACAAGGTTCCGTAGAGAGTGAGACCAGCTCCATGAGTGAGAACAACTCAAAGAGAGAAAGAGCAGCTCCAAGAGAGAGAGAGAGAGAGAGAGAAGCTCCATGAGAGAGAGAGACCAACTACAAGAGAGAGATAAAACACCTACTTGAGAGAGAGAGACCAACAACATGAGAGAGAAAGAAAAGCTCTATTAGAGGAACAGAGTCAAGTTCCTGAGAGAGAGAGACCAGCTCCATGAGAGAGACCAGTTCCATGAGAGAGAGACCAGCTCCATGAAAGACCAGCTTTGTGAGAGAAAGTTTCCTGCTCCATTAGAGAGACCAGCTCCATGAGAGAGAGACCATCTCCATGAGAGAAAGAGAACAAATACATGAGAGAGTGACCAGCTTCATGAGGAAAATAAAGTCCAGCTCTTTGAGAGAGAGACAAGCTCCATGAGAGAGACAAGCTCCATGAGAGAGAAACCAGGTCCATGAGGGCGACCAGCTCTGAACAAAGAGTCCAGCTCCATGAGAAAGACCAGCTTCATGAGAGAGAGACCGGCTCCATGAGAGAGACCAATTCCATGAGAGAGAGAGACAAGCTTCATGAAAGAGAGCAGCGCCATGAGAGACAGAACAGCTCCCTGACAGAGAGAGACCAGTTCCATGAGAGAGATACCAGCTCTATGAGAGAGACCAGCTTTCTGAGAAAAAGAGTCCAGCTCCAAGAGACAGACCAGCTCCATGAGAGACAGACCAGCTCCATGAGAGAAGACCAGCCCCATGAAAGAGAGCAGCGCCATGAGAAACAGACCAGCTCCCTGAGAGAGGGAGACCAGCTCCATGAGAGAGTGACAAGCTCTATGAGAGAGAGACCAACTCCATTAGAAAGACATGGTCCCTGAGAGAGAGCAACCAGCTCCATGAGAATGAACAGCTCCCAGAGAGAGACCAGCTCTATGAGATTGAGACACAAGCTCCATTAGAGAGAGAGAACAGCTCCATGAGAGAGAGACAAGCTCCATGTGAGAGAGAAGCTCCATTAGAGACACCAGATTCTATAGAGAAAGAGACCAGCTTTATTAGAGACATTACCTCAATGAGGGAGAGACCAGCTCCATGAGAGAGGGAGAAACCAGCTCAATGAGAAAGACCAGCCCCATGAGAAAGACAGACAAGCTCTGTTGGAGAGACCAGCTCCATGAGAGACAGACCAGCTCCCTGAGAGGGAGAGAGCAGCTTGATGAGGGAGAGACCAGCTCCATGAGAGAGACCACCTCCCTGAAAAAGAGACCAGCTCCATGAGAAAGACCAGCTTCCAGAAAGAGAGAGGCAAGCTCCATTAGATATATTAGCTCAATGAGAGAGAGACCAGCTCCATGAGAGAGAGAGACCAGCTCCATGAGTGAGAGAAGCTCGATGAGAGAGAGACCAGCTCTATGGGAGAGAGTAGCTCCATGAGAGATAGACCATCTCCATGAGAGAGACCAGTTTCCTGAGATAGAGAGACCAGCTACATGAGAGTGACCAGCTCCATGAGAGATAGACCAGATCCATGAGAGTGAGAGAACAACTCCATGAGAGAGAGAGACGAGCTCCATGAGAGAGAGACCAGCTCCATGAGACAGAAACCAGCTCCATTAAACAGAGAGACCAGCTCCCTAGAAGAGACAAGATCCATGAGAGGGATAACAGCTCCATGAGAGAGAGCAGCTCCATGAAAGAGAGAGACCAGCTTCATGAGAAAGACCAGCTCCATAATAGAGAGACTACTTCAATGAGAGAGTCCAGCTCCATGAGAGAGAGTGAGCTGCTCCATGAGTGTTACCAGCTCCATGAGAGGGACCAGATCCATGAGAGAGAGACCACTTCAATGAGAGAGAGATATGCCCCAAGAGAGACACAAGCTCCATGAGAGATACCATCTCCATGAAAGAGACCCGCTCCTTGAGATAGACAGACCAGCTCCATTACAGAGACCAGCTCCCTGAGAGAGAGATAGCTCCCTGGGAGAGACCAGCTCCATGAAAGAGAGACCAGCTCCATGAGAGAGACCAGCTTTATGAGAAAGAACAGCTTCATGCAATAGAGACACCAGCTCCATGAGGGAGACCAGCTCTATGAGAGAGACAGCAGCTCCATGATAGAGACCAGCTTCCTGAAAGAGAGAGACCAGCTCCATGAGAGAGACCAGCTCCATGAGAGACAGAGATCAGCTCCATGATAGTGAGAGTCCAGCTACATGAGAGAGAGCAGCTCTTTCAGAGAGAAACCAGCTCCATGAGAGAGACCAGCTCATTGAGAGAGAGATCAGCTCCAAGAGAGACAGATAAGCTCCATGATAGAGACCAGCTCCATTATAAAGAGAGACCAGCTCCATGGAAGAAACCAGCTCCATGCGAGAGAGACCAGCTCCCTGAGCAAGAGAGATGAACTCCTTGACAGAGAAAAACCAGCTCCATGTGAGAGAGAGAGACTAGCTCCATGAGAGTGAAATCAGCTCCATGAGAGAGAGACCAGCTCCATGAGAGAGGGAAACCAGCTCCCTTAGAGATACCAGCTCCCTGAGAGAGAGACCAGCTCCATAAGAGACACCAGCTTCCAGAGAGAGAGAAAAACCAGCTTTATGAGAGACATTAGCTCAATGACAGAGAATCCAGCTACATGAGAGAGAGAGAAGAGCTCCATGAGAGAAAGAAGCTCCATAAGAGAGAAAGTCCAGCTATATTGGAGAGACAAGCTCCATGAGAGACAGACCAGTTCCCTGAGAGAGAGAGACCAATTCCATGAGAGAGACCAGCTACATGAGAGAGACCAGCATTTTGAGAGAGAGAGTCCAGCTCCATGAGAGATATTAGCTCAATGAGAGAGAGACGAGCTCCATGAGAGAGAGACACCATCTGCATGAGAGAGAGCAGCGCCATGAGAGACAGACAAGCTTCCAGAGAGTGAGACCATCTCCATGAGAGAGACAAGATCCAAGAGAGAGAGACCAGCTCCATGAGAAAGACCATTTCCCTGAAACAGAGACCAGCTCCATGAGACAGAAGAGCTCCGTGAGAGAAAGAGACCAGCTCCATGAGAATTACCAGCTCCATGAGAGAGAGACCAGCTCCATGAGAGAGAGACCAGCTCCATGAACGAGAGACCAGCTCCATGAGAGAGACAAGCTTTTTGAGAGATACCAGGTCCATGAGAGAGACCAGCTTCCTGAGAGAGAGAGATCAGCTCCATGAGAGAAACCAGCTCCATGAGAGAGACCAGTTCCCTGAGAAAGAGATCAGCTCCATGGAGAACCAGTTCCATGAGTTAGAGACCAGCTCCACGAGAGATACCAGCTTTATTTGAAAGAGCAGCTCAATGAAAGAGAGAGACCAGCTTTATGAGGGAGACAAGCTTAATGAGAGAAAGAGATCAGCTCCATGAGAGAGAGACACCATCTCCATGAGAGAAACCAGCTCCCTGAGAGAGAGAGAAATGAGCTACATGAGAGAGACCTTCTCCATGAGAGAGAGAGACCAGCTCGATAGAAGAGACGAGCTGCATGAGATATAGAGACCAGATCCATGAGAGAGAGAGACCAGCTCCATGTGAAAGAGAGACCATCTAGATGAGAGAAAAACACCAGCTCCTGGAGAGATACCATTTTCATGAGAGAGAGACCAGCTCTATGAGACAGAGCAGCTCCATGAGAGATAGAGACCAGCTCCATGGGAGAGATTAGCTCCATGAGAGAATAGCACCATGAGAGAGAGACCATTTCCATGAGAGGGAACATCTCCCTGAGAGAGAGATACAAGCTCCATGAGAGAGAGGGACCAGTACCATGAGAGAGACCAGCTTCTTAAGAGAGAGCGACCAGCTTTATGAAAGAGACCAGCTCCATGATAGACAGAGACCAGCTCCATGACAGAGACCAGCTCCATGAGAGAGAGATATAGGCTCCATGAGAGAGAGGGACCAGTTCCATGAGAGTAAAAACAAGCTCAATGACAGAAAGACAAGCATAATGAGAGAGAGAGACCAGCTCCATGAGAGAGAGATCAGCTCCATAAGAGAGAGAGAGAGAGACCACCCTCATGTGAGAGACCAGATCCCTGACAGAGATAATAGCTTCATGATAGAGACCAGCTTCCGGAGAAAGAGAGACCAGCTCCATTAGAGAGACCAGTTCAATGAGAGTAAGACCAGGTCCAAGAGAGAGAGATCAGATCCATGAGAGAGACCATCTCCCTGAGAGAGAGACCAGCTCCATGAGAGAGACCAGCTTTCTGAGAAAAAGAGTCCAACTCCATGAGAGAGACCGGCTCCATGACAGAGAGACCAGCTCCATGAGAGGAGACCAGCTCCATGAAAGAGAGCAGCGCCATGAGAAACAAACCAGCTCCCTGAGAGAGAGAGACCACCTCCATGAGAGAGAGTCGAGCTCTATGAGAGAGAGACCAGCTCCATGTGAGAGACTAGATCCCTGAAACAGAGACCAGCTCCATGAGAGAGGCATGGTCCCTGAGAGAGAGCAACCAGCTCAATGAGAATGAATAGCTCCATGAGAGAGAGACCAGCTCTATGAGATTGAGAGACAAGCTCCATTAGAGAGAGAGAACAGCTCCATGAGAGAGAGACAAGCTCCATGAGAGAGAGAGAAGCTCCATGAGAGACACCAGCTTCTAAAGAGAAAGAGACCAGCTTTATTAGAGACATTACCTCAATGAGAGAGAGACCAGCTTCATGAGAAAGGGAGCGACCAGCTCAATGAGAGAGACCAGCCCCATGAGAGAGACAGACAAGCTCTGTTGGAGAGACCAGCTACATGAGAGACAGACCAGCTTCCTGAGAGGGAGAGAGCAGCTCGATGAGGGAGAGACCAGCTCCATGTGAGAGACCAGCTCCCTGAGAGAGAGACCAGCTCCATGAGAAAGGCCAGCTTCCAGAAAGAGAGAGGCAAGCTCCATTAGATATATTAGCTGAATGAGAGAGAGACCAGCTCCAATAGAGAGAGAGACCAGCTCCATGAGGGAGAGCAGCTTCATGATAGAGAGAGACCAGCTCTATGGGAGAGAGCAGCGCCATGAGAGATAGACCAGCTCCATGAGGGAGACCAGCTTCCTGAGAGAGAGAGACCAGCTACATGAGAGTGACCAGCTCCATGAGAGATAGACCAGATCCATGAGAGTGCGAGAACAACTCCATTAGAGAGAGAGACGAGCTCCATGAGAGAGAGACCAGCTCCATGAGACAGAAACCAGCTCCATTATACAGAGAGACCAGCTCCCTAGGAGAGACCAGATCCATGAGAGAGAGACCAGCTCCATGAGAGAGAGAAGCTCCATGAAAGAGAGAGACCAGCTTTATGAGAAAGACCAGCTCCATAAGAGAGAGAACACCTCAATGAGAGAGACAAGCTCCATGAGAGAGAGTGAGCTGCTCCATGAGTGGTACCAGCTCCATGAGAGGGACCAGATCCATGAGATAGAGACCACCTCCATGAGAGAGAGAGAGATGCCCCACGAGAGAGACAAGCTCCACGAGAGATACCATCTCCATGAGAGAGACCCGCTTTTTGAGATAGAGAAACCAGCTTCATTAGAGAGACCAGCTCTATTAGAGACACCAGCTCCCTGAGAGAGTGATAGCTCCATGGAAGAGACAAGCTCCATGAAAGAGAGACCATCTCCATGAAAAAGAGACCAGCTTTATGAGAAAGAACAGCTCCATGAAAGAGAGACACCAGCTCCATGAGGGAGACCAGCTCTATGAGAGAGACAGCAGCTCCATGAGAGAGACCAGCTTCATGAAAGAGAAAGACCAACTTCATGAGAGAGACCAGCTTCATGAGAGACAGAGATCAGCTCCATGATAGTGAGAGTTCAGCTCCATGAGAGAGAGCAGCTCCCTCAGAGAGAAACCAGCTCCATGACAGAGACCAGCTTCATTATAAAGAGAGACCAGCTCCATGGAAGAAATCAGCTACATGCGAGAGAGACCAGCTCCCTGAGCAAGAGGGACGAACTCCCTGACAGAGAAAGACCGGCTCCATGAGAGAGAGAGAGACTAGCTCAATGAAAGAGAAATCAGATCCATGAGAGAGAGACCAGCTCCATGAGAGAGGGAGACCAGCTCCATGAACGAGAGACCAGCTCCATGAGAGAGACCAGTTCCCTGAGGAAGAGATCCGCTCCATGGAGAAACCAGTTCCATGAGAGAGAGACCAGCTACACGAGAGATACAAGCATTATGAGAAAGAGCAGCTCAATGACATAGAGAGACCAGCTTTATGAGGGAGACCAGCTTCATTACAGACAGAGATCAGCTCCAAGACAGAGAGACACCATCTCCATGAGAGAAACCAGCTCCCTAAGAGAGAGAGAAAGAAGCTACATGATTGAGATCTTATCCATGAGAGAGAGAGACCAGCTCGATAGAAGAGACGAGCTGCATGAGATATAGAGACCAGATCCATGAGAGAGAGAGACCAGCTCCATGTGAAAGAGAGACCAGCTAGATGAGAGAAGGACACCAGCTCCTGGGGAGATACCATTTTCATTCGAGAGAGACCAGCTCCATGAGACAGAGCAGCTCCATGAGAGATAGAGACAAGCCCCATCAGAGAGATTAGCTCCATGAGAGACAGAATAGCACCATGAGAGAGAGACCAGCTCCAAGAGAGGAACCATCTCCCTGAGAGAGAGATACAAGCTCCATGAGAGTGAGGGACCAGCCCCATGAGAGAGACCAGCTTCTTGAGAGAGAGCGACCAGCTTTATGAAAGAGACCAGCTCCATGATAGAGAGAGACCAGCTCCATGACAGCTCCATGAGAGAGAGATATAGGCTCCATGAGAGAGAGGGACCAGCTCCATGAGAGAGGAACAAGCTCAATGACAGAAAGACAAGCATAATGAGAGAGAGAGACCAGCTCCATGAGAGAGAGATCAGCTCCATGAGAGAGAGAGACCACCCTCATGTGAGAGACCAGATCCCTGACAGAGATAATAGCTTCATGATAGAGACCAGCTTCCGGAGAAATAGAGACCAGCTCCATGAGAGAGACCAGTTCAATGAGAGTAAGACCAGGTTTAAGAGAGAGAGATCAGATCCATGAGAGAGACCATCTCCTTGAGAGAAAGACCAGCTCTATGAGAGAGACAAGCTCACTGAGAGCGAGAGACCAGCTCCATGAGATTGACCAGCTCCATGAGAGGGAGCCCAGATCCATGAGAGAGACAAGCTCCATGAGAGAGAGAGAAAAGATCCATGAGAGAGAGAGACCAGTTCCACGAGAGAGACCAGCTCTATGAGAGTGAGACCAGCTCCATGAAAGAGAGACCATCTCCATGAGTGAGACAAGCTCCACGAGAGAGACCAGTTCCCTGAGAGAGAGATCAGCTCCATGGGAGAAACAAGCTCCATTAGAGAGAGACCAGCTCTATGAAAGAGACCAGCTTTATGAGAAAGATCAGCTCCATGAAAGAGAGAGACCAGCTCCATGAGCGAGACCAGCTTTATGAGAGACAGAAATCAGCTCCATGAGAGTGAGACACCAGCTGCATGAGAGAGACCAGCTTCATGAGAGAGAAACTAGCTACATGAGAGAGACCTTCTCCATGAGAGAGAGAGACCAGCTCGATAGAAGTGACGAGCTGCATGAGGTAGAGAGACAAGATCCATGAGAGAGAGACCAGGTCCATGAGAGAGAGAACAGGTCCATGAGAGAGGGAGACCAACTCCTGGAGAGATACCAGTTCTGTGAGAGAGAGACCAGCTCTATGAGGGAGAAAGACCAGCTCTATTAAGAGTCCAGCTCCATGAGAGACAGACGAGCTTTCTCAGAGAGAGAGACCAGCTCCCTGAGAGAGACCATGTCCATGAGAGTAACTAGCTTCATGAGAGAGACCAGCTCCATGAGAGAGAGAGACCAGCTCCATGACAGTGAGAGACCAACCCCATTGGAGAGAGCAGCTCCATGAGACCGAGAGACCAGCTCCATGGGAAAGATACCATCTCCATGAGAGAGAGACCACCTCAATGAGACAGAGCAGCTCCATGAGAGAGAGTGAGCTGCTCCATGAGTGGTACCAGCTCCATGAGAGGGACCAGATCGATGAGAGAGAGAGACCACCTCCATGAGAGAGAGAGATGCCCCAAGAGAGACACAAGCTCCTCGAGAGATACCATCTCCATTAGAGAGACACGCTCCTTGAGATAGAGAGACCAGCTCCATGAGAGAGACCAGCTCCATTAGAGAGACCACCTTCCTTAGAGAGAGATAGCTCCATGGGAGAGACCAGCTCCATGAAAGAGAGACCAGCTCCATGAGAGAGACCAGCTTCATGAGAAAGAACAGCTCCATGAAAGAGAGACACCAGCTCCATGAGGGAGACCAGCTCTATGAGAGAGACAGCAGCTCCATGAGAGAGACCAGCTTTCTGAAAGAGAGAGACCAGCTCCATGAGAGAGACCAGCTCCATGAGAGACAGAGATCAGCTCCATGATAGTGAGAGTCCAGCTCCATGAGAGAGAGGAGCTCCCTCAGAGAGAAACCAGCTCCAATGCAGAGACCAACTCATTGAGAGAGAGATAAGCTCCAAGAGAGACAGATCAGCTCCATGACAGAGACGAGCTCCATTATAAAGAGAGACCAGCTCCATGGAAGAAACCAGCTCCATGCGAGGGAGACCAGCTCCCTGAGCAAGAGGGACGAACTCCCTGACAGAGAAAGACCAGCTCCATGAGAGAGAGAGGGACTAGTTCCATGAGACAGAAATCAGCTCCATGAGAGAGAGACCAGCTCCATGAGAGAGGGAGACCAGCTCCATGAACGAGAGACCAGCTCCATGAGAGAGACCAGTTCCCTGAGGAAGAGATCCGCTCCATGGAGAAACCAGTTCCATGAGAGAGAGACCAGCTACACGAGAGATACAAGCATTATGAGAAAGAGCAGCTCAATGACATAGAGAGACCAGCTTTATGAGGGAGACCAGCTTCATTACAGACAGAGATCAGCTCCAAGACAGAGAGACACCATCTCCATGAGAGAAACCAGCTCCCTAAGAGAGAGAGAAAGAAGCTACATGATTGAGATCTTATCCATGAGAGAGAGAGACCAGCTCGATAGAAGAGACGAGCTGCATGAGATATAGAGACCAGATCCATGAGAGAGAGAGACCAGCTCCATGTGAAAGAGAGACCAGCTAGATGAGAGAAGGACACCAGCTCCTGGGGAGATACCATTTTCATTCGAGAGAGACCAGCTCCATGAGACAGAGCAGCTCCATGAGAGATAGAGACAAGCCCCATCAGAGAGATTAGCTCCATGAGAGACAGAATAGCACCATGAGAGAGAGACCAGCTCCAAGAGAGGAACCATCTCCCTGAGAGAGAGATACAAGCTCCATGAGAGTGAGGGACCAGCCCCATGAGAGAGACCAGCTTCTTGAGAGAGAGCGACCAGCTTTATGAAAGAGACCAGCTCCATGATAGAGAGAGACCAGCTCCATGACAGCTCCATGAGAGAGAGATATAGGCTCCATGAGAGAGAGGGACCAGCTCCATGAGAGAGGAACAAGCTCAATGACAGAAAGACAAGCATAATGAGAGAGAGAGACCAGCTCCATGAGAGAGAGATCAGCTCCATGAGAGAGAGAGACCACCCTCATGTGAGAGACCAGATCCCTGACAGAGATAATAGCTTCATGATAGAGACCAGCTTCCGGAGAAATAGAGACCAGCTCCATGAGAGAGACCAGTTCAATGAGAGTAAGACCAGGTTTAAGAGAGAGAGATCAGATCCATGAGAGAGACCATCTCCTTGAGAGAAAGACCAGCTCTATGAGAGAGACAAGCTCACTGAGAGCGAGAGACCAGCTCCATGAGATTGACCAGCTCCATGAGAGGGAGCCCAGATCCATGAGAGAGACAAGCTCCATGAGAGAGAGAGAAAAGATCCATGAGAGAGAGAGACCAGTTCCACGAGAGAGACCAGCTCTATGAGAGTGAGACCAGCTCCATGAAAGAGAGACCATCTCCATGAGTGAGACAAGCTCCACGAGAGAGACCAGTTCCCTGAGAGAGAGATCAGCTCCATGGGAGAAACAAGCTCCATTAGAGAGAGACCAGCTCTATGAAAGAGACCAGCTTTATGAGAAAGATCAGCTCCATGAAAGAGAGAGACCAGCTCCATGAGCGAGACCAGCTTTATGAGAGACAGAAATCAGCTCCATGAGAGTGAGACACCAGCTGCATGAGAGAGACCAGCTTCATGAGAGAGAAACTAGCTACATGAGAGAGACCTTCTCCATGAGAGAGAGAGACCAGCTCGATAGAAGTGACGAGCTGCATGAGGTAGAGAGACAAGATCCATGAGAGAGAGACCAGGTCCATGAGAGAGAGAACAGGTCCATGAGAGAGGGAGACCAACTCCTGGAGAGATACCAGTTCTGTGAGAGAGAGACCAGCTCTATGAGGGAGAAAGACCAGCTCTATTAAGAGTCCAGCTCCATGAGAGACAGACGAGCTTTCTCAGAGAGAGAGACCAGCTCCCTGAGAGAGACCATGTCCATGAGAGTAACTAGCTTCATGAGAGAGACCAGCTCCATGAGAGAGAGAGACCAGCTCCATGACAGTGAGAGACCAACCCCATTGGAGAGAGCAGCTCCATGAGACCGAGAGACCAGCTCCATGGGAAAGATACCATCTCCATGAGAGAGAGACCACCTCAATGAGACAGAGCAGCTCCATGAGAGAGAGTGAGCTGCTCCATGAGTGGTACCAGCTCCATGAGAGGGACCAGATCGATGAGAGAGAGAGACCACCTCCATGAGAGAGAGAGATGCCCCAAGAGAGACACAAGCTCCTCGAGAGATACCATCTCCATTAGAGAGACACGCTCCTTGAGATAGAGAGACCAGCTCCATGAGAGAGACCAGCTCCATTAGAGAGACCACCTTCCTTAGAGAGAGATAGCTCCATGGGAGAGACCAGCTCCATGAAAGAGAGACCAGCTCCATGAGAGAGACCAGCTTCATGAGAAAGAACAGCTCCATGAAAGAGAGACACCAGCTCCATGAGGGAGACCAGCTCTATGAGAGAGACAGCAGCTCCATGAGAGAGACCAGCTTTCTGAAAGAGAGAGACCAGCTCCATGAGAGAGACCAGCTCCATGAGAGACAGAGATCAGCTCCATGATAGTGAGAGTCCAGCTCCATGAGAGAGAGGAGCTCCCTCAGAGAGAAACCAGCTCCAATGCAGAGACCAACTCATTGAGAGAGAGATAAGCTCCAAGAGAGACAGATCAGCTCCATGACAGAGACGAGCTCCATTATAAAGAGAGACCAGCTCCATGGAAGAAACCAGCTCCATGCGAGGGAGACCAGCTCCCTGAGCAAGAGAGAACTCCCTGACAGAGAAAGACCAGCTCCATGAGAGAGAGAGGGACTAGTTCCATGAGACAGAAATCAGCTCCATGAGAGAGAGACCAGCTCCATGAGAGAGGGAGACCAGGTCCCTTAGAGATACCAGCTCCCTGAGAGAGAGACCAGCTCCATGAGAGAGAGAGAACAGCTCCATGTGAGTGAGAGACCAGCCCCATTAGAGAGACCAGCTCCATGAGCGGGAGAGACCTGTTCCATGGGAAAGATACCAGCTCCATGATAGAGAGACTAGCTCAATGAGAGAGACCAGATACCTGAGAGACAACCTATATGAGAGAGACAATGTTCCGTAGAGAGTGAGACCAGCTCCATGAGTGAGAACAACTAAAAGAGAGAAAGAGCAGCTCCAAGAGAGAGAGAGAGAGACCAGCTCCATGAGAGAGAGAGACCAACTACAAGAGAGAGATAAAACAACTACTTGAGAGAGAGAGACCAACAACATGAGAGAGAAAGACCAGCTCTATTAGAGAAATAGAGTCAAGTTCCTGAGAGAGAGACCAGCTCCATGAGAGAGACTAGTTCCTTGAGAGAGAGACCAGCTCCATGAGAGAGACCAGCTTCGTGAGAGAAAGTTTCCAGCTCCATGAGAGAGACCAGCTCCATGAGAGAGAGACCAGCTCCATGAGAGAAAGAGAACTAATACATGAGAGAGTGACCAGCTTCACGAGAAAAATAAAGTCCAGCTCTTTGAGAGAGAGACAAGCTCCATGAGAGAGACCAGCTCTATGAGAGAGAAACCAGGTCCATGAGGGAGACCAGCTCTGAACAGAGTCCAGCTCCATGAGAAAGACCAGCTGAATGAGAGAGAGACCAGCTCCATGAGAGAGACCAATTCCATGAGAGAGACAAGCTTCATGAAAGAGAGCAGCGCCATGAGAGACACACCAGCTCCATGACAGAGAGAGACCAGTTCCGTGAGAGAGAGACCAGCTCCATGAGAGAGACCAGCTTTCTGAGAAAAAGAGTCCAGCTCCATGAGAGAGACCGGCTCCATGAGAGAGAGACAAACTCCATGAGAGGAGACCAGCTCCATGAAAGAGAGCAGCGCCATGAGAAACAAACCAGCTCCCTGAGAGAGAGAGACCAGCTCCATGAGAGAGACAAGCTCTATGAGAGAGAGACCAGCTCCATGAAAGAGAGCAGCGCAATGAGAAACAGACCAGCTCCCTGAGAGAGAGAGACCACCTCCATGAGAGAGATACAAGCTCTATGAGAGAGACACCAGCTCCATGTGAGAGACTAGATCCCTGAAACAGAGACCAGCTCCATGAGAGAGACATGGTCCCTGAGAGAGAGCAACCAGCTCCATGAGAATGAACTGCTCCATGAGAGAGAGACCAGCTCTATGAGATTGAGAGATAAGCTCCATTAGAGAGAGAACAGCTCCATGAGAGAGAGACAAGCTCCATGAGTGAGAGAGAAGCTCCATGAGAGACACCAACTTCTAAAGAGAAAGAGACCAGCTTTATTAGAGACATTACCTCAATGAGAGAGAGACCAGCTCCAGGAGAGAGGGAGAGACCAGCTCAATGAGAGAGACCAGCCCCATGAGAGAGACAGACAAGCTCTGTTGGAGAAACCAGCTCCATGAGAGACAGACCAGCTCGCTGAGAGGGAGAGAGCATCTCGATGAGGGAGAGACCAGCTCCATGAGAGAGAACAGCTCCCTGAGAGAGAGACCAGCTCTATGAGAAAGACCAGCTTCCAGAAAGAGAGAGGCAAGCTCCATTAGATATATTAGCTCAATGAGAGAGAGACCAGCTCCATGAGAGAGGGAGACCAGCTCCATGAGGGATAGCAGCTGCATGAGAGAGAGAGACCTGCTCTATTGGAGTAAGGATCGCCATGAGAGATAGACCAGCTCCATGAGAGAGACCAGCTTCCTGAGATAGAGAGACCAGCTACATGAGAGTGACCAGCTCCATGAGATATAGACCAGATCCATGAGAGTGAGAGAACAACTCCATGAGAGAGAGAGACGAGCTCCATGAGAGAGACACCAGCTCCACGAGACAGGAACCAGCTCCATTAAACAGAGAGACCAGCTCCCTAGGAGAGACCAGATCCATGAGAGGGAGACCTCCATGAGAGAGAGCAGCTCCATGAAAGAGAGAGACCAGCTCTATGAGAAAGACCAGCTTCCAGAAAGAGAGAGGGAAGCTTTATTAGATATATTAGCTCAATGAGAGAGAGACCAGCTCCGTGAGAGAGAGAGACCAGCTCCATGATAGAAAAAGCAGCGCCATTAGAGATAGACCAGATCCATGAGAGTGAGAGAACAACTCCATGAGAGAGAGAGACGAGCTCCATTAGAGAGAGACCAGCTCCATGAGACAGAAACCAGCTCCATTAAACAGAGAGAACAGCTCCCTAGGAGAGACCTGATCCATGAGAGGGAGACCATCTCAATGAGAGAGAGCAGCTCCATGAAAGAGAGAGACCAGCTCCATGAGAAAGACCAGCTACATAAGAGAGAGACCACCTCAATAAGAGAGACCAGCTCAATGAGAGAGAGTGAACTGCTCCATGAGTGGCACCAGCTCCATGAGAGTGACCAGATCCATGAGAGAGAGACCACCTCCATGAGAGAGAGTGATGCCCCAAGAGAGAGACAAGCTCCACGAGAGATACCATCTCCATGAGAGAGACCCGCTCCTTTAGATAAAGAGACCAGCTCCACGAAAGAGACCAGCTCTATTAGAGAGACCAGCTCTGTGAGTGAGAGATAGCTCCATGGGAGAGACCAGCTCCATGAAATAGACCAGCTCCATGAGAGACAGAGATCAGCTCCATGATAGTGAGAGTCCAGCTCCATGAGAGAGATCAGCTCCCTCAAAGAAAAACCAGCTCCATGACAGAGACCAGCTCATTGAGAGAGAGATCAGCTCCATGAGAGACAGATCAGCTCCATGACAGAGACCAGCTTCATTATAAAGAGAGACCAGCTTTATGGAAGATACCAGCTCCATGCGAGAGAGACCAGCTCCCTGAGCAAGAGAATCAAACTCCCTGACAGAGAAAGACCAGCTCCATGAGAGAGAGAGAGACAAGCTCCATGAGAGAGAAATCAGCTCCATGACAGAGAGACAAGCTCCATGAGAGAGGGAGACCTGCTCCCTTAGAGATACCAGCTCCCTGAGAGAGAGACAAGCTCCATGAGAGACACCAGCTTCCAGAGAGAGAGAAAGACCAGCTTTATGAGAGATATTAGCTCAATGAGAGAGAGTCCAGCTACATGATAGAGAGAAGAGCTCCATGAGGGAAAGAAGCTCCGTAAGAGAGAAAGACCAGCTATATTGGAGAGACCATGTCAATGAGAGACAGACCAGTTCCCTGAGAGAGAGAGACCAATTCCATGAGAGAGACCAGCTACATGAGAGAGACCAGCATTTTGAAAGAGAGTCCAGCTCCATGAGAAATATTAGCTCAATGAGAGAGAGACGAGCTCCTTGAGAGAGAGAGACACCAACTGCATGGGAGAGAGCAGTGCCATGAGAGACAGACAAGCTTCCAGAGAGAGTGAGACCATCTCCATGAGAGAGACAAGATCCACGAGAGAGAGACCAGCTCCATGAGAAAGACCAGATCCCTGAAACAGAGACCAGCTCCATGAGAAAGAAGAGCTCCGTGAGAGAAAGAGACCAGCTCCATTAGAAAGACCAGCTCAATGAGGGAGAGACCAGCTCCATGAGAGAGAGAGACCAGTTCCATGAGACAGAGATTAGCTTCCTAAAAAAAACAAGCTTCATGAGAGAGACCTTCTCCATGAGACAGAGACCACCTCCATGAGAGAGAAAGACAAGCACCCTGAGAGATACAAGCTCCATGAAACAGAGACCAGCTCCATGAGAGAGGGAGACCAGCTTCCTGAGAAATACCAGCTCCATGAAAGAGAGACCGGTTCAATAAGAGAGACCAGCTCCATGAGAGAGAGACCAGCTCCATGAACGAAAGAACAGCTCCATGAGAGAGACAAGCTCCTCGAGAGATACCAGGTCCATGAGACAGACCAGCTTTATGAGAGAGAGAGACCAGCTCCATGAGAGAAACCAGCTCCATGAGAGAGACCAGTTTCCTGAGAAAGAGATCAGCTCCATGGAGAAACCAGTTCAATGAGAGAGAGAACAGCTCCACGAAAAATACCAGCTTTATGAGAAAGAGCAGCTCAATGAAAGAGAGAGACCAGCTTTATGAAGGATACCAGCTTCATGAGAGACAGAGATCAGCTCCAAAAAAGAGAGACACCATCTCCATGAGAGAAACCAGCTCCCTGAGAGAGAGAGAAACGAGCTACATGAGAGAAACCTTCTCCATGAGAGAGAGAGACCAGCTCCATGAGAGAGAGATTAGCTTCCTGAGAAAAACAAGCTTCATGAGAGAGACCTTCTCCATGAGACAGAGACCACCTCCATGAGAGAGAAAAACAAGCACCCTGAGAGATACAAGCTCCATGAAACTGAGACCAGCTCCATGAGAGAGGGAGACCAGCTCCCTGAGAAATACCAGCTCCTTGAAAGAGAGACGGGTTCAATGAGAGAGACTACCTCTATGAGAAGGAGACCAGCTCCATGAATGAGAGACCAGCTCTATGAAAGAAACCAGCTCCATGAGAGAGACCTGTTCTCTGAAAAAGAGATCAGCTCCATGGAGAATCCAGTTCCATGAGAGAGTCCAGCTCCAAGAGAGATACCAAATTTATGAGAAAAAGCAGCTTAATGAAAGAGAGAGACCAGCTTTATGAGGGAGTCCAGCTTCATGAGAGACAGAGATCAGCTCCAAAAGAGACAGACACCATCTCCATGGGAGAAACCAGCTCCCTGAGAGAGAGAGAAACGTACTACATGAGAGAGACCTTCTCCATAAGAGAGAGAGACCAGCTCGATAGAAGAGACCAGCTCCATGTGAAAGAGAGACCAGCTAGATGAGAGAAGGACACCAGCTCCTGGGGAGATACCATTTTCATGAGAGAGATACCAGCTCCAAGAACGAGAGACCAGCTCCATGAGAGAAACCAGCTCCATGAGAGAGATCAGTTCCCTGAGAAACAGATCAGCTCCATGGAGAATCCAGTTCCATGAGAGAGAGACCAGCTCCAAGAGAGATACCAGATTTATGAGAAAGAGCAGCTTAATAAAAGAGAGAGACCAGCTTTATGAGAGAGACCAGCTTCATGAGAGACAGAGATCAGCTCCAAAAGAGAGAGACACCATCTCCATGAGAGAAACCAGCTCCCTGAGAGAGAGAGAAATGAGCTACATGAGAGAGACCTTCTCCATGAGAGAGAGACCAGCTCGGTAGAAGAGACCACCTGCATGAGATATAGAGACCAGATCCATGAGAGAGAGAGACCAGCTCCATGTGAAAGAGAGACCAGCTAGATGAGAGAAGGACACCAGCTCCTGGGGAGATACCATTTTCATAAGAGAGAGACCAGCTCCACGAGACAGAGCAAATCCATGAGGGATAGAGACCAGCCCCATGTGAGAGATTAGCTTCATGAGAGACAGTATAGCACCATGAGACAGAGACCAGCTCCATGAGAGGGACCATCTCCCTGAGAGAGAGATACAAGCTCCATGAGAGAGAGGGACCAGCACCATGAGAGAGACCAGCTTCTTGAGAGAGAGCGACCAGCTTCATGAAAGAGACCAGCTCCATGATAGAGAGAGACCAGCTCCATGACAGAGACCAGCTCCATGAGAGAGAGATATAGGCTCCATGAGAGATAGCGACCAGCTCCATGAGAGAGAAACAAGCTCAATGACAGAAAGACAAACATAATTAGAGAGAGAGACCAGCTTAATGAGAGAGAGATCAGCTCCATGAGAGAGAGAGAGACCACCCTCATGTGAGAGACCAGATACCAGACAGAGATAATAGCTTCATTATAGAGACCAGCTTCCGGAGAAAGACCAGCTCCATGAGAGAGACCAGTTCAATGAGAGTAAGACCAGGTCCAAGAGAGAGAGATCAGATCAATGAGAGAGTCCATCTCCCTGAGAGAGAGACCAGGTCCATGAAAGAGACCAGCTCCCTGAGAGTGAGAGACCAGCTCCATGAGAGTGACCAGCTCCATGAGAGAGAGACCAGATCCATGAGAGATAGAGAGACCAGCTACATGAGAAAGAGAGAAGAGATCCATGAGAGAGAGAGAGACCAGTTCCATGAGAGAGACCAACTCAATGAGAGTGAGACCAGCTCCATGGAAGAGAGACCATATCCATGAAAGAAACAAGTTCCACGAGAGAGACCAGTTCCCTTAGAGAGAGATCAGCTCCATGGGAGAAACGAGCTCCATTAGAGAGAGACCAGCTCTATGAGAGAGACCAGCTTTATGAGAAAGATCAACTTCATGAAAGAGAGAGACAAGCTCCATGAGGGAGACTAGCTTTATGAGAGACAGAAATCCGCTCCATGAGAGTGAGACACCAGCTGCATGAGAGAGACCAGCTCCCTGAAGAGAGAAACTAGCTACATGAGAGAGACCTTCTCCATGAGAGAGAGAGAGACAAGATCGATAGAAGAGACCAGCTGCATGAGATAGAGAGACAAGATCCATGAGAGAGAGAGAGCAGCTCCATGAGAGAGAGACCAGCTCCATGAGAGAGAGACCAGGTCCATGAGAGTGGGAGACCAGCTCCTGGATAGATACAAGTTCTGTGAGAAAGAGACCAGCTCTATGAGGGAGCAAGACCAGCTCCATTAAGAGTCCAGCTCCATGAGAGACAGACGAGCTTCCTGAGAGAGAGAGACCAGCTCCCTGAGAGAGATCATGTCCATGAGAGAAAGTAGCTCCATGAGAGAGACCAGCTCCATGAGAGAGGGAGACCAGCTCCATGAGAGTGAAAGACCAGCCCCCATTGGAGAGACCAGCTCAATGAGAGCGAGAGACCGGCTCCATGGGAAAGATACCAGCTCCATGAGAGAGAGACCAGCTCAATGAGAGAGACCAGATACATGAAAGAGAGACAACCTTCATGAGAGAGACCAGGTTCCAGAGAGAGTGAGACCAGCTCCATGAGTGAGAACAACTCAAAGAGAGAAAGAGCAGCTCCAAGAGAGAGAGAGAGACCAGATCCATGAGAGAGAGAGACCAACTACAAGAGAGAGATAAAAAAAAACTTGAGAGAGAGAGACCAACAACATGAGAGAGAAAGACCAGCTCTATTAGAGAAATAGAGTCAAGTTCCTGAGAGAAAGACCAGCTCCATGAGAGAGAATAGTTCCATGAGAGAGAGACCAGCTCCATGAGAGAGACCAGCTTCGTGAGAGAAAGTTTCCAGCTCCATGAGAGAGACCAGCTCAATGAGAGAGAGACAAGCTCCATGAGAGAAAGAGAACAAATACATGAGAGAGTGACCAGCTTCACGAGAAAAATAAAGTCCAGCTCTTTCAGAGAGAGACAACCTCCATGAGCGAGACCAGCTCCATGAGAGAGAAACCAGGAACATGAGGGCGACCAGCTCTGAACAAAGAGTCAAGCTCCATGAGAAAGACCAGCTTCATGAGAGAGATACCAGCTCCATGAGAGAGACCAATTCCATGAGAGAGAGAGACAAGCTTCATGAAAGAGAGCAGCGCCATGAGAGACAGACCAGCTCCCTGAAAGAGAGAGACCAGTTCCATGAGAGAAAGAACAGCTCCATGAGAGAGACCAGCTTTCTGAGAAAAAGAGTCCAGCTCCATGAGAGAGACCGGCTCCATGAGAGAGAGACCAGCTCAATGAGAGGAGACCAGCTCCATGAAAGAGAGCAGCGCCATGAGAAACAGACCAGCTCCCTGAGAGAGAGAGACCAGCTCCATGAGAGAGAGATCAGCTCCATGAGAGAGAGAGACCACCCTCATGTGAGAGACCAGATCACTGACAGAGATAATAGCATCATGATAGAGACCAGCTTCTGGAGAAATAGAGACCAGCTCCATTAGAGAGACCAGTTAAATGAGAGTAAGACCAGGTCTAATAGAGAGCGAACAGATCCATGAGAGAGACCATCTCCCAGAGAGAGACCAGCTCCATGAGAGAGATCAGTTCCCTGAGAGCAAGAGACCAGCTCTATGAGAGTGACCAGCTCCATGAGAGAGAGACCAGATCCATGAGAGAAAGAGACCAGCTCCATGAGAGAGAGAGAAGAGATCCATGAGAGAGAGTGACCAGTTCCATGAGAGAGACCAGCTCCATGTGAGACCAGCTCCATGAAAGAGAGACCATCTCCATGAGAGAGCCAAGCTCCATGAGAGAGACCAGTTCCCTGAGAGAGAGATCAGCTCCATGGGAGAAACGAGCTCCATTAGAGAGAGACCAGCTGTATGAGAGAGACCAGATTTATGAGAAATATCAGCTCCATGAAAGAGAGAGACCAGCTCCATGAGGGAGACCAGCTTTATGAGAGACAGAAATCAGCTCCATGAGAGTGAGACACCAGCTGCATGAGAGAGACCAGCTCCCTGAGAGAGAGAAACTAGCTCCATGAGAGAGACCTTCTCCATGAGAGAGAGAGACCAGCTCGATAGAAGAGACCAGCTGCATGAGATAGAGAGACAAGATCCATGAGAGAGAGACCAGCTCCATGAGAGAGAGACCAGGTCCATGAGAGAGGGAGACCAGCTCCTGGAGAGATACCAGTTCTGTGAGAGAGAGACCAGATCTATGAGGGAGAAAGACCTGCTCCATTAAGAGTCCAGTTCCATGGGAGACAGACGAGCTTTCTCAGAGAGAGAGACCAGGTCCCTGAGAGAAACCATGTCCATGAGAGAAATTGGCCCCATGAGAGAGACCAGCTCCATGAGAGAGAGAGACCAGCTCTATGAGAGTGAGAGACCATGCCCATTGGATAAACCAGCTCCATGGGAAAGATACCAGCTCCATGAGAGAGAGACCAGCTCAATGAGAGAGATCACATACCTGAAAGAGAGACAACCTTCATGAGAGAGAACAGGTTCCAGAGAGAGTGAGACCAGCTCCATGAGTGAGAACAACTCAAAAAGAAAAAGAGCAGCTCCAAGAGAGAGAGAGACCAGCTCCATGAGAGAGAGAGACCAACTACAAGAGAGAGATAAAACAACTACCTGAGAGTGACAGACCAACAACATGAGAGATAAAGACCAGCTCTATTAGAGAAATAGAATAAAGTTCCTGAGAGAGAGACCAGCTCCATGAGAGAGACCAGTTCCATGAGAGAGAGACCAGCTCCATGAGAGAGACCAGCTTCGTAAGAGAAAGTTTCTAGCTTCATGAGAGAGACCAGCTCCATGAGAGAGAGACCAGCTCCATGAGAGACAGAGAACAAATACATGAGAGAGTGACCAGCTTCACGAGAAAAATAAAGTCCAGCTCTTTGAGAGAGAGACAAGCTCCATGAGAGAGACCAGCTCCATGAGAGAGAAACCAGAACCATGAGAGAGACCAGCTCTGAACAAAGAGTCCAGCTCCATGAGAAAGACCAGCTTCCTGAGAGAGAGACCAGCTCCATGAGAGAGACCAATTCCATGAGAGAGAGAGACAAGCTTCATGAAAGAGAGCAGCGCCATGAGAGACAGACCAGCACCCTGAGAGAGAGAGACCAATTCTATGAGAGAGATAACAGCTCCATGAGAGAGACCAGCTTTCTGAGAAAAAGAGTCCAGCTCCATGAGAGAGACCAATTCCATGAGAAAGAGACCAGCTACATGAGAGAGACCAGCTTTGTGTGAGAAAGTTTCCAGCTCCATGAGAGAGACCAGTTCCATGAGAGAGAGACCAGCTCCATGAGAGAGAGAGACCAGCTCTATGAGAGTGAGAGACCATGCCCATTGGATAGACCAGCTCCATGGGAAAGATACCAGCTCCATGAGAGAGAGACCAGCTCAATGAGAGAGATCACATACCTGAAAGAGAGAGAACCTTCATGAGAGAGACCAGGTTCCGGAGAGAGTGAGACCAGCTCCATGAGTGAGAACAACTCAAAGAGAAAAAGAGCAGCTCCAAGAGAGAGAGATACCAGCTCCATGAAAGAGAGAGACCAACTACAAGAGAGAGATAAAACAACTACCTGAGAGAGACAGAACAACAACATGAGAGATAAAGACCAGCTCTATTAGAGAAATAGAATAAAGTTCCTGAGAGAGAGACCAGCTCCATGAGAGAGACCAGTTCCATGAGAGAGAGACCAGCTCCATGAGAGAGACCAGCTTCGTAAGAGAAAGTTTCTAGCTTCATGAGAGAGACCAGCTCCATGAGAGAGAGACCAGCTCCATGAGAGACAGAGAACAAATACATGAGAGAGTGACCAGCTTCACGAGAAAAATAAAGTCCAGCTCTTTGAGAGAGAGACAAGCTCCATGAGAGAGACCAGCTCCATGAGAGAGAAACCAGGTCCATGAGAGAGACCAGCTCTGAACAAAGAGTCCAGCTCCATGAGAAAGACCAGCTTCCTGAGAGAGAGACCAGCTCCATGAGAGAGACCAATTCCATGAGAGAGAGAGACAAGCTTCATGAAAGAGAGCAGCGCCATGAGAGACAGACCAGCACCCTGAGAGAGAGAGACCAATTCTATGAGAGAGATAACAGCTCCATGAGAGAGACCAGCTTTCTGAGAAAAAGAGTCCAGCTCCATGAGAGAGACCAATTCCATGAGAAAGAGACCAGCTACATGAGAGAGACCAGCTTTGTGTGAGAAAGTTTCCAGCTCCATGAGAGAGACCAGCTCCATGAGAGAGAGACCAGCTCCATGAGAGAGAGAGACCAGCTCTATGAGAGTGAGAGACCATGCCCATTGGATAGACCAGCTCCATGGGAAAGATACCAGCTCCATGAGAGAGAGACCAGCTCAATGAGAGAGATCACATACCTGAAAGAGAGAGAACCTTCATGAGAGAGACCAGGTTCCGGAGAGAGTGAGACCAGCTCCATGAGTGAGAACAACTCAAAGAGAAAAAGAGCAGCTCCAAGAGAGAGAGATACCAGCTCCATGAAAGAGAGAGACCAACTACAAGAGAGAGATAAAACAACTACCTGAGAGAGACAGAACAACAACATGAGAGATAAAGACCAGCTCTATTAGAGAAATAGAATAAAGTTCCTGAGAGAGAGACCAGCTCCATGAGAGAGACCAGTTCCATGAGAGAGAGACCAGCTCCATGAGAGAGACCAGCTTCGTAAGAGAAAGTTTCTAGCTTCATGAGAGAGACCAGCTCCATGAGAGAGAGACCAGCTCCATGAGAGACAGAGAACAAATACATGAGAGAGTGACCAGCTTCACGAGAAAAATAAAGTCCAGCTCTTTGAGAGAGAGACAAGCTCCATGAGAGAGACCAGCTCCATGAGAGAGAAACCAGGTCCATGAGAGAGACCAGCTCTGAACAAAGAGTCCAGCTCCATGAGAAAGACCAGCTTCCTGAGAGAGAGACCAGCTCCATGAGAGAGACCAATTCCATGAGAGAGAGAGACAAGCTTC
>NW_027523179.1:0-33148 GCF_052094955.1 Ictidomys tridecemlineatus
ACTCTGCTCTGAGTAACAGGCCTTCTGAACCCCAGTCTCCAAACTCTGCTCTCGGTAACAGGCCATCTGCTTTCCAGTCTCCAACCTCTTCTCTGCTCTCTGTAACAGTCTTTCTGCACCCAAGTCTCCAAACGCTGCTCTCTGTAACAGTCCTTCTGCACCCCAGTCTCTAAAACTGCTGTCTGCAACAGTCCTTCTCCACGCCAGTTTCTAACATCTGCTCTCTGCAACGGTCCTTCTGCACCCCAGTCTCCAAACTCTGCTCTATGGAACGAACCTTCTGGACCCCAGTCTCCAACGTCTGCTCTCTGCAACAGTTTTACTGCACCACAGTCTTTAACCTCTGCTCTCTGTAAGATCCTTCTGCACTCCAGTTTCCAAACTCTGCTCTCTGTAACATTTCTTCTCCACCGCAGTCTCCAAACTCTGTCCTCTGCAACAGTCTTTCTGCTCCTCAGTCTCCGAGATCTGCTCTCTATAACAGACTTTATGTACCGCAGTTTCCAACCTCTACTCTCTGTAACGGTCCTTCTGCAACCGAGTTTCCAAACTCTGCTTTTTGAATCAGTCCTTCTGAACCTCAGTCTCCAACCTCTGCTCTTTGTATCTATCCTTCTGCACCTAAGTCTCCAACCTGTGCTTTCTGTAACAGTCCTTCTGCACCCCAGTCTCCAAACTCTGGTCTCTGTAACAGTCATTCTATACCGCAGTCTCCAACCTCTGGTCTCTGTAACGGTCCTTCTGCACCCCAATTTCCAAACTCTGCTTTCTGTAACAGTCCTTCTGCACATCAGTCTCTAAACTCTGCTCTCTGTAACAGTCCTTCTACACCACAGTCTGAAACCTCTGCTCTCCACGATTCTTCTGCACCCCAGTCTCCAACCACTGCTCTGTGTAATAGTCCACCTGCACCTAAGTCTTCAAAATCTACTCTCTGTAAGTTACTTAAGCAAACCAGTCTCCAAACTTTGCTCTCTGTAACAGTCCTTCTGGACCCCAGTCCCCAACCTCTCTTCTCTGTAACAGGCCTTCTGCACGCCAGTCTCAAAACTCTGCTCTCTATAGCAGGCCTTTTGCACCCCTGTATTTAACCTCGGCTCTCTGAAACTGTCCTTCTGCAACCGAGTCTCTAAACTCTGCTCTCTGTAACAGGACTTCTGCAGTTCAGTCTCCAAACTCTGCTCTCTGCAAGAGTCCTTCTGCACCCCAGTCTCCAAACTCTCCTCTCTGTAACAATCCTTCTGCACCTCAGTCTGCAAACTCTGTTCTCTGCTACGGTCTATTGACACCTCAGTCTCCAACCTCTACTCTCTGTAACAGTCCTTCTGAACTTCAGTCTTTAACCTCTGCTCTCTGTAGGATCCTTTGCAAACACTGTCTCCAAACTCTGCTCTCGATAACATTTCTTCTGCACAACAGTCTTCAATCTCTTCTCTCTGCAACGATCATTCTTAACCCAATCTCCAACCACTGCTCTCTGCAACAGTCTTTCTACACCCCATTCTCCAACATCTGGTCTCTGCAACAGTTTTTTTACACCACAGTCTGAAAACTCTGCTGTCTGCAATGAACCACCTGCACCCCCATCTCCTAACTCTTCTGTCTGTTACAATCCTTCTGCACCTCAGTCTCCAACCTCTGCTCTCTGGAAAATCCATCTGAACCCCAGTCTCCAACATCTGCTCTCTGTAACAGTCCTTCTGCACCTCATTCTCCAACCTCTTCTCCCTTCAACAGCCTTCTGCACCTCCGTCTGCAAACTCTGCTCTCTGCAACGATCTTTCTAAACCCCAGTCTCCAACGTCTGCTCTCTGCAACAGTCTTTCTGCACCACAGTCTCCAACCTCTGCTCTCTGTAAGATCTTTCTGCACTCCAGTTTCCAAACCCTGCTCTCTGTAGAAGGCCTTCTGAACCCCAGTCTCCAACCTCTACTCTCTGTGTCTATCCTGTTTCACCTCAGTTTCCAACCTGTGCTTTCTGTAAAAGTCCTTCTGCACCCAAGTCTCCCACCTCTGCTCTCTGTAACAGTCCTTCTATACCGAAGTCTCCAACCTCTGCTCTCTGTAACAGTCCTTCTGCACATCAATTTCCAACCTCTGCTTTCTGTAACAGTCCTTCTGCACCTCAGTCTCAAAATTCTGATCTCCATAAAAAGCCTTCTTCACCTCAATCTCCAACCTCTGCTCTCTGTAACAGTACTTCTGCACCTCAGTCTGAAACCTCTGCTCTCCACGATCCTTCTGCACCCCAGTCTCCAACCACTGCTCCCTGTAACAGTCCACCTGCACCTTAGTCTCCAACCTCTGCTCTCTCAAAGATCCTTAAGAAACCCAGTCTTCAAACTCAGCTCTTTGTTACAGTCCTTCTGCACCCCAGTCTCCAACCTGTTCTCTCTGTAATAGGCCTTCTGCACGCCAGTCTCCAAATCTCTCTTATGCAGGCCTTCTGCACCCAAGTGTCTGACCACTGCTCTCTGCAACGATCCTTCTGCACCCCAGTCTTTAACCTCTGCTCTCTGCAATGATCATACTGCACCCCAGTCTCCAACATCTGATCTCTACAACAGTCCTTCTGCACCCCAGTCTCCAACCTCTTCTCTTTGTAATAGGCCTTTTGCACGCCACTCTCCAAATCTGCTCTTTGTAGCAGGCCTTCTACAACCAAGTCTCCAACCTCTGCTCTCTGCAACGATTCTTCTGCACCCCAGTCTTTAACCTCTGCTCTCTTCAAAGATGCTACTGCACCCCAGTCTCAAACCTCTGATCTCTACAACAGTCCTTCTGCACCTCAGTCTTTAACCTCTGCTCTCCGCAACAGTTCTTCTGCACCCCAGTCTCCAAACTCTGCTCTCTGCAACATTCCTCCGGCACCCTAGTTACCAACATCTGCTCTCTCTTACACTCCTTCTGCACCCCAGTCTCCAACCTCTGCTCTCTGTAACAGTCCTCCTGTACTGCAGAATCCAACCTCTGCTCTCTGTAACGGTCTTTCTGCACTCCAGACTCATTATGTCTGCTTTCTGTATCAGTCCATCTGCAACCCAGTCTCTCACCTCTGCTCTCTATAACAGTCTTTCTGCACCCCAGTCTCCAAAGTCCGCTATCTGCAACAGTCCTTCTGCAACCAAGTCTCCAAACTCTGCTCTTTGTAACAATCCTTCTGCACCTCAGTCTCCAAAATCTACTCTCTGTAACAGTCTTTCTGTACATGATTCTTCAACCTCTGCTCTCTGTAGGATCCTTCTTTAACCCAGTCTCCAAACACTGCTCTCTGTAACAGTCCTTCAGCACACCAGTCTGCAACCTCTGCTCTCTGCACTGATCTTTCTTCACCCCAGTCTCCAACCTCTGCTCTCTGCAACAGTCCTTCTGCACACCAGTCTCCAAAATCTGCTCTCTGCAACACTGTTTCAGCAACTCAGTCTAAAAACTTTGCTCTCTGCAACGATCCTTCTGCACCTCAGTCTCCTACCTCTGCTCTTTTTAAGACCCTTCTGAAACCCAGTCTCCAAACTCTGCTCTCTGTAAAAGTCCTTCTGCAGAATAGTTTTCAACTTCTGCTCTTTGTAACAGGAATTTTACAACCCAGTCCCAAACCTCTGCTCTGTGTAACAGGCCTTCAGAACCCCAGTCTCCAACCTCTTCTCTCTGCAATGATTTTTCTCAACTCCAGTCTCCAACCTCTGCTCTCGGTAACAGTCCTGCACCCTACTCACCAACCTCTGCTCTGTGTAAGATCCTTATGCACTCCAGTCTCCAACCTCTTCTCTCCGCAACGATTCTTTTCCATCCCAGTCTCCAACATCTGCTCTCTGCAACAGTCCTTTTGCACCCCAGTCTCTAAACTCTGCTCTCTGTAAGATCCATCTGAAACCGAGTCTCCAACCTCTGCTCTCTGTAACAGTACTTCTCCACACCAGTCTCCTAACTCTGTTCTCTGTATCTGTCCTTCTGCACCTCAGTCTCAAAACTCTGCTCTCTGTAACAGTCCATCTGCACCTCAGTCTCTAAAATCTTCTCTCTGCAACGATCCTTCTAGACCCCAGTCTCCAACTTCTGCTCTGTGCAACAGTCCTTCTTCACCACAGTCTCCAACCTCTGCTCTCTGTAAGATCCTTCTGCACTCCAGTTTCTAACATTCCTTCTCCACCCCACTCTTCAACTTCTGTCTTGTGCAACAGTCCTTCTGCTCCCCAGTCTCCGAGATCTGCTCTGTGTAACAGTCCTCCTGTACAGCAGTCTCCAACCTCTGCTCTCTGTAAACGTCCTTCTACACCCCAATTTCCAAACTCTGCTTTCTGTAAAAGTTTTCTGAACCTCAGTCTCAAAACTCTGCTCTTTGTAACACTCCTTCTACACCTCAGTCTCCAACCTCTGCTCTCTGTAAAAGTCCTTCTGCACCCCAGTCTCCAACCTCTGCTATTGGTAAGAGTTCTATACCGCAATCTTCAACCTCTGCTCTCTTTAATGATCCTTCTGCATCCCAATTTCCAAACTCTGCTTCCTGTAACAGTATTTCTGCACCTAAATCTCCAAACTCTGCTCTTCGTAACAGTTCTTCTACACCCCAGTCTTCAACCTCTCATCACTGCAACAGTCCTTCTGCACCCCAGTCTCCAACATATGCTCTCTGAAACAGTCCTTCTGTACCTCAGTCTGAAAACTCTGCTTTCTGGAACGAACCTTCTGCACCCAGTCTCCTACCTCTGCTCTCTTTAAGAGTCCATCTACACCTCAGTCTCCAACCTCTGCTCTCTTTAACAGTCCTTTTGCACCTCAGTCTCCAAATTCTGCTCTCTTTAAGATCCTTTTGCACCACTGTCTTCAACCTCTGCTCTCGGTAATAGTCTCTTTGCACCCCAGTCTCCAACCTCTGCTCTCCGCAACAGTTTTTCTGCACCCCAGTCTCCAAACTCTGCTCTCTGCAACAGTCCTTCGGAACCCTAGTTACCAATATCAGCGATCTTTTACAGTCCTGTGCACCCCAGTCTCAAACCTCTGCTGTCTGTAATAGTCCTCCTGTACTGCAAAATCCAAACTCTGCTCTCTGTAACTGTCCTTCTTCACCTCAGTCTCCAAACTCTGCTCTCTGTAACAGTTCATCTGCACCTCAGTCTCTAAAATCTGGTCTCTGCAATGATCCTTCTGGACCCCAGTTACCAACTTCTGCTCTCTGCAACAGTCCTTCTGCACCAGGGTCTCCAGACTCTGCTCTCTGTAAGATCCTTCTGCACTCCAGTTTTTAAACTCTACTCTCTGTAACATTCCTTCTCCACCCCAGTCTCCAACTTCTGTCCTCTACAACAGTCCTGCTGCTCCCCAGTCTCCGAGATCTGCTCTGTGTAACAGTCCTTCTGTACCGCAGTCTCCAACCTCTGCTCTCTGTAACGGTCCTTCTACACCCAAATTTCCAACCTCTGCTTTCTGTAACAGTACTTCTGCACCTCAGTCTCCAAATTCTGCTCTCTGTGACACTTCTTCTACACCTCAGTCTCCAACCTGTGCTCTCTGTAACTTTCCTTCTGCACCCCAGTCTCTAACCTTGTTCTCTACAACAGTCCTTCTGTACTGCAGTCTCCAACCTCTTTTTTCTGTAAGGGTCCATTTGCATCCCAGTCTCCCACCTCTACTTTCTCTATCAGTCCTTCAAGACCACAGTCTCCAAACTCTGCTCTTTGTAACCATCATTCTGCACCTCACTCTGCAACCTCTACTCTCTGAAACAGTCCTTCTGCAACCAGTCTTCAAACCATGCTCTCTGCAAGATTCCTTCTGCACCCCAGTCTCCATCCTCTGCTCTCTGCAACAGTCCTTCTCCACCCCAGTCTCCAACCTCTGCTCTCTTTAACAGTCCTTCTGTATTGCAATCTCCAACCTCTGCTCTCGGTAAGGGTCCTTCTGCACCCCAGTCTCCAAACTCTGCTTTCTGTATCAGTCCTTCTGCACTCCAGTCTCTAACCTGTGCTCTCTGTAACAGTCTTTCTGCACCTCAGACTCCAACCTCTGCTCTCTGCTACAGTCCTTCAGGGCCCCAATCTCCAAACTCTTCTCCCTGTCACAGTTCTTCTGCACCTCAGTGTCAAAACTCTGCTCTCTGTAAGATCTTTCTGAAACCGAGTCTCCAACCTCTAATTTCTGCAATGGTCCTTCTGTAAACAAGTCTCCAACCTCTGTTCTCTACAACAGTCATTCTGCACCCCAGTATCCAACATCTGCTCTCTGTAAGAGTTTTTCAGTCTCCAACCTCTGTTCTCTGTAAGGGTCTTTCTGCACCCCAGTCTTAAAACTCTGCTTTCTGTATCAGTCCTTCTGCACTGCAGTCTCCAAACACTGCTCTCTCCAAGAATCCTTTTGCACCTCAGTCTCCAACCTCTGCTCTCTCTAACAGTCCTTCTGTACCTCATTATCCAAACTCTGCTCTCTGTAAGATTATTTTTCAACCCAGTCTCAAAACTCTGATCTCTGTAACTGTCCTTCTGCATCTCAGTCTCCAAGAACTGCTCTCTGTAACAGGCCTTCTTCACCCCAGTCTCTAACCTCTGCTGTATGTAACAGGCCTTTTGCACTGAGTCTCCAAACTCTTCTCTCTTCAATGATCCTTCTCCACCCCAGTCTCCAACCTCTGCTATCAGCAACAGTAGTTTTGCACCCCAGTCTCCAACCTATGCTCCCTGTAAGATTCTTCTACACACCTGTCTCAAACCTCTGCTCTTTGTAACACTCTTCTGTACACCAGTATCCAACTTCTGCTCTCTGTAAGGGTCCTTCTGCACCTCAGTCTCAAACTTCTGCTCTCTGCATCACTTCTTCTGAACCCCAGTCTTCTAACTTTGCTCTCTGCAACAGTTTTTCTGCACCTCAGTCTTTAACCTGTGCTCTCTGTAAAAGTCCTTCTGCACCCCAGTCTCCAACCTGTGCTGTCAGTAAAAGTCCTTCTGCACCACAGTCTCCAAACACTGCTCTCTCCAATGATCCTTCTGTACCTCAGTCTCCAACCGCTGGTCTCTCTAACAGTCTTTCTGTACCTCATTCTCCATCCTCTGCTCTCTGTAAGATTCTTTTGCAACCCAGTCTCCAAACTCTGATCTCTGTAACTGTTCTTCTACACCCCAGTCTTCAAACTCTGCTTTCTGTAACCATCTTCTTCATCTCAGTCTCCATCCTCTGCTCTATGCAACAGTTCTTCTTCACCCAAGTCTCCAACGTCTGCTCTCTGAAAAAGTCCTTCTAAACCCAAGTCTTCAAACTCTGCTCTCTGTAACAGTCCTTCTACACCCCATTCTCCATACTCTGCTCGCCCCAAGGATACTTCTGCACCCCAGTCTCCATCCTCTGCTCTCTGCAGCTTTCCTTTTCACCCCAGTCTCCAGCATCTGATCTCTGAAACAGTCCTTCTCCACCCCAGTCTCCAAACTCTGCTCTCTGTAACAATCTCCAACCTTTTCTCTCTGTAACTATACTTCTGCACCTCTGTCTCCAACCTCTGCTCCTTGCAAGGGTCCTTCTCACCTCAGGCTCCAACCTCTACTCTCTGTATCACTCCATCTGCTATCTGCAACTATCCTTCTGCACCCCAGTCTCCAACATCTGCTCGCTGCAACAGTCCTTGTGCAACCCAGTCTCCAACATCTGCTCTCTGCAACAGTTATTTTGTACCTCAGTCTGAAAAATCTGCTCTCTGCAACAATTCCTCTGTACCCAAGTCTCCAAACTCTGCTCTCTGTAACAGTCTTTCTGTACCTCTGTCTCCAACCTCTGCTCTCTGTAACACCATTCTGAAACTCAGTCTGCAACTCTGCTCTCTGTAACAGTCCTTCTGCACCCCAGTCTCCAACCTCTGCTCTCTGTAAGAGGCCTTCTGCAACCCAGTCTCCAAGCTCTACTCTCTGCAACGATCCTTCTGCACCCCAGTCTCCTACCTCTTCTCTCTAAAACAATCCTTCTGCACCCCAGTCTCCTACCTCTGCTCTCTATAAGAACATTCTGCACAACAGTCTCCAACCCCTGCTCGCTGTAACAGTCCTTCTGGAACCTATCTCCAAATTCTGCTCTCTGAAACGGTCTTTCTGCACCCCAGTCTCCAACCTCTGTTTTCTGCAACAGTCCTTCTAGACCCCAGTCTCCAAACTCTGCTCTCTGTAACAGTCCTTCTGTACCAGAGTCTCCAAACTCTGCTCTCTGTAATGGTCCTTCTGCCCCTTAGTCTCCAACATCTTCTTTCTTTGTCAGTCATTCTGCACCCCAGTATCCAAACTCTGCTCTCTGTAACAGTCCTTCTGCACCTCAGTCTCCAACCTCTGCTTTCAGAAACAGTCCTTCTGAACCCCAGTCTTCTACCTCTGCTCTCTGCAACATTCTTTCTGCACCCGAGTCTCAAAACTATGCTGTCTGTAAAAGTCTTTCTGCACCCCAGTCTCCAAACTCTGCTCTCTGTAACGATCCTTCTGCACCTCAGTCTCGAACCTCTGCTCTCATCAACGATCCTTCTGCATATAAGTCTCCAACCTCTGCTCTCTGCAACGATCCTTCTGCACCCCAATCTCAAACCTCTGCTTTCTGCAACAATCCTTTTGAACCACAGTCTCCAACATCTGCTTTGTGCAACAGTTTTTTTGTACCTCAGTCAAAAAACTCCCCTCTCTGTAATCCTCCATCTGCAACCCAGTCTCCAACCTATGCTCTCTGTAACAGTCCTTCTGTACCTCAATCTCCAATCTCTGCTCTATGCAACATTCCTTCTGTGCACAAGTCTCTAACATCTGCTCTCTAAAACAGTCCTTCTACACCCCAGTCTCCAACCTCTGCTCTATTCAACAGTCCTTCTACACCCCAGTCTCCATACTCTGAACGCCCCAACGATCCTTCTGCACCCCAGTCTCCAAACTCTGTTTTCTACGTCAGTTCTTCTGCACCCCAGTCTCCAAACTCTGCTCTCTGAAGCAGTCCTTCTGTACCACAGTCTCCAACCGCTGTTCTCTGTAAGGGTCCTAATGCACCCCAGTATCCAACTTCTGCTTTCTTTATCAGTCATTTTGAACCATAGTCACCAAACACTGCCCTCTGTAACCGTCCTTCTGCAACTCAGTCTGCAACCTCTGCTCTCTGCAACAGTTCTTCTGCATCCCAGTCTCGATCATATGCTCTCTGCAACAGTCCATTTGTACCCCAGTCTCCAACATCTGCTCTCTGCAACAGTCATTATCCACCCCAGTCTCCAAATTTTGCTCTGTGTAACAGTCCTTCTGTACTGCATTCTACAACCTCTGCTCTCTGTAATGGACTTCTGCACCTGAGTCTCCAACCTCTGCTTTCTGTGTCAGTCCGTCTGCACCCCAGTCTCAAACCTCTGCTCTGTTTAACTGTCCTTCTGCACTTTAGTCTCCTACCTCTGCTCTCTGCTACAGTCCATCTGGACCCCAATCTTCAACATCTACTCTCTGCAACAGTCCTTCTACATCTCAGTCTAAAACCTCTGCTCTCTGCAACAGTCCTTCTGCACCCCAGTCTCCAACATCTGCTATCTGTAACAATCCTTCTGCACCTCAGTATCCAACCTCTGCTCTCTGCAACGATCCTTCTGCACCCCAGTCTGAAACCTCTACTAGCTGCAACAGTCCTTGTGAACCCCAGTCTCCAACATCTGCTTCCTGCAACAGTTCTTCTATACCTCAGTCTGAAAACTCTGCTCTCTGAAATAATCCATCTGAACCCCAGTCTCAGGCCTCTGGTCTCTATAACAGTCCTTCTGTAACTCAGTCTCCAATCACTGCTCTCTGCAACAGTCCTTCTACACCCAAGTTTCCATACTCTGATCGCCCCAATGGTCCTTCTGCACCCCAGTCTCCAAACTCTGTTCTCTACATTGGTTCTTCTGCAACCCAGACTCCAACCTCTGCTCTCTGTAACAGTCCTTCTGTACCACAGTCGCTAACCTCCGTTCTCTGTAAGGGTTTTTATGCACCCCAGTATCCAACCTGTGCTTTCTGTATCAGTGGTTTGAACCACAGTCTCCAAACTCTGCCCTCTGACCGTCTTTCTGAAACTCAGTCTGGAACCTCTGCTCTCTACAAAAGTCCTTCTGCACACCAGTCTCCATCCTCTGTTCACTGCAACAGTCCTTTTTCACCCCAGTCTCCAAACTCTGCTCTTTGCAACATTCCTTCTGCACCCCAGTCTTTAACATGTGCTCTCTGCAAAAGTCCTTCTGCACCTCAGTCTGAAAACTCTGTTCTCTACAACGATCCTTCTGCACCCCAGTCTCCAACCTCTGCTCGATGTAACAGTCCTGCTGCACATCTGTCTACAACTCTGCTCTCTGTAAGATCCTTGTACAACCTTGTCTGAAAACTCATCTCTCTATAGGAGTTCTACTGCACCCCAGTCTCCAACCTCTGCTCTCTGCAAAAATCCTTCTGCACCTCAGTCTCAAAACTCTACTTTCTGTAAAAGTCTTTCTGCACCACAGTCTCAAACCTCTGCTGTCTGCAACGATCTTTCTGTAAACCAGTTTCCAACGTCTGCTCACATGTTTCCAATGTCTGCTCTCTGCAACAGTCCTTCTGCACCCCAGTCTCCAACCTCTGCTCTCTGCAACAGTCCTTCTGCACCTCAGTCTCAAAACTCTACTTTCTGTAACAGTCTTTCTGCACCATAGTCTCAAACCTCTGCTGTCTGCAACGATCTTTCTGTAAACCAGTTTCCAACGTCTGCTCACATGTTTCCAATGTCTGCTCTCTGAAACAGTCCTTCTGCACCCCAGTCTCCAACCTCTGCTCTCTGCAACGATCCCTGTGCACCCCAGTATCCAATATCTGCTCTATGCAAAAGTCCTTCTGCACCCCGTCTTCAACCTCTGCTCTCTGCAACAGTCCTTCTGCACCTCAGTCTGAAAATGCTGTTCTCTGCAATGATCCTTCTGCACCCCAGTGTCCAAACTCTGCTCTCTGTAACACTCCTGTTGCACCTCAGTCTCGAAACTCTGCTCTCTGTAAGATCCTTCTGCAACCCTGTCTCCAAACTCTGCTCAATGTAACAGTCCTTCTGCACCCAAGTCTCCAACCTCTGCTCTTTTGAAGAGTCCTTCTAAAACCTAGTCTCCAAACGCTGCTTTCTGCAACAGTCCTTCTGCATTACAGTCTCCAAATTGTGTTCTCTTTAGCAATCCTTCTTCACCTCAGTTACCAAACTCTGATCTCTGCAATGGTCCTTCTGCACCACAGTCTCCAACCTCTGCTCTATGTAACAATCCCTCTGCACCCCAGTCTAAAAACTCTGCTCTCTACAACAGTCCTATTGCACCCAAGTTTCCAACCTCTGCTCTCTGCAAAAGTCCTTCTGCACCCCAGTCTCAAACATCTGCTCCCTGCAACAGTTTTTCTGCACCTCTGTCTGACAACTCTTCTCTCTGCAACGATCATTTTGCACCCCAATCTTCAAACTCTGCTTTATGTAACAGCCTTTAAGCACCTCAGTCTCCAACCTCTGCTTTCTGTAAGATCCCTCTGAACCCCAGTTTCCAAACTCTGCTCTCTGTAATATTTCTTCTGCTCCCCAGTCTCCAACCTCTGCTCTCTGAAACAGTCCTTCTGCTCCACAGTTTCCAAACTCTACTCTCTGGAACAGTCCTTCTGTCCCGCAGTCTCCAAACTCTTCTCTCTGTAATGATTCTTCTGCACCCCAGTCTCCAAACTCTGATCTCTGTAACAATCCTTCTTCACCCCAGTCTCCAACATCTGCTCTCTGCAACGATCCTTTTGCACCCCAGTCTCCAACCTCTGCCCTCTGCAAAAGTCCTTCTGTACCCCAGTCTCCAACATCTGCTCCAAGCAACAATCCTTCTGAAAACTCTGCTCTCTGTAATGATCCTTGTGAACACCAGTCTCCAAACTCTGCTTTTTGTAACAGTCCTACTGCACCTCAGTCTCCAAAATCTACTCTCTGTAACAGTGCTTTTGAACCCCAGCCTCCAACCTCTGATCTCTGTAAAATCCTTCTGCAGCCAAGTTTCCAAATCTGCTCTCTGTAACATTCCTTATCCTCCCCAGACTCCAACCTCTGTTCTCTGTAACACTCCTTCTGCTCCCCAGTCTCCAACCTCTGCTCTCTGTAACAGTCTTTCTTTACCTCAGTCTCCAACCTCTGCTCTCTGTAACGGTCGTTCTGCACCCCAGTCTTCAACCTCTCTTTTCTCTATCATTCCTTCTGCACCACAGTTTCCAACCTCTGCTCCCTGCAACATTCCTTCTGCACCTCACTCTCCATCCTCTGCTCTCTACGACAGTTCTTCTGCACCCCAGTCTCCAACCTCTGCTCTCTGCAACAGTTCATCTGCACCCCAGTATCCAAGGTCTGCACTCTGAAACAGTCCTTCTCCACACCAGTCTCCAACCTCTGCTCTCTGTAACAGTCCTCCTGTAGTGCAGTCTCCAAAATCTTCACTCTATAAGGGTTCTTCTGCTCCCCAGTCTTCAACCTCTGCTTTCTGTATCAGTCCTTCTGCACCAAAGTCTCAAATGTCTGTATCTGCAACAATCCTTCTACACGGCAGTCTCCAAACTCTGCTTTCTGCAACACTCCTTCTGCACCCCAGGCTCCAACCTCTGCTCTCTGTAACAATCCTTCTGCACCTCAGTCTCAAAACTCTGCTCTCTACAACGGTGCTTCTGCACCTCAGTCTCTAAACTCTACTCTCTGTAACAGTCCTTCTGCAGCTCAGTCTCCAACATCTGCTCTCTCTAAGATCCTTCTGCAACCCAGTCTGTAAACTCTGCCCTCCGTAACAGTCTTTCTGCAACCCTTCTCCAAACTCTGTTCTCTGTAACATTCCTTTCGGACGCTGGTCTCAAAACTCTGCTCACTTCAACGATCCTTCTGCACCCCAGTCTCAATCCTCTGCTCTCTACAACAGTCCTTCTGCACCCCAGTCTACAATATCTGCTCTCTGCAACAGTCCGTCTGCACCTCAGTCTGAAAGCTCTGTTCTCTGCAACGATCCTTCTGCACCCCAGTCTCCAACCTCTGTTCTCTGTAACAGTCCTTCTGTACCACAGTCTCTAAGCTCTGCTCTCTGTAAGATCCTTCTGCAACCGTGTTTCCAAACTCTGCTGTCTGTAACAGTCTTTCTGTACGCCAGTCTCCAACCTCTGCTCTCTGTAACAGGCCTTTTGCAATCCATTCTCCAACCTCTGCTCTCTGCAACAGTCCTTCTGAACCCGAGTCTCCAAACTCTACTTTCTGTATCAGTCCATCTGCACCCAAAGTCTCCAACCTCTGCCTCTGTAACAGTACTTCTGCATCTCAGTCTTCAACCTGTACTCTCTGCAACAGTCTTTCTTCACCCAAATCTCATACCTGTGCTCTCCCCAACAGTCCTGCTACACCCTATGCCCAGCCTCTCCTCTCTGCAGCAGTCCCTCTGAGACCAAGTCTCCAACGTCTGGTCTCTGTAACAATCCTTCTGCACCTCAGTCTCCAACCTCTGCTCTCTGCAATGGTCCTTCTGCACCTCGGGCTCTACTTTCTATAAAAGTACTTCTGCACCCCTTCGCCAAACTCTGCTCTCCGTAACAGGCCTTCTGCACCTCTGTCTCCGACCTCTGTTCTCTATAACGATCTTTCTGCACCCCAGTCTCCAACCTCTGCTCTCTTTACCAGTTCCTCAGCTCCCCAGTCTTCAAACTCTGCTCTCTGTAACAGTCTTTCTGCACCTCAGTCTCCAACCTTGCTCTCTGCAACAGTCCTTCTGCACCCCAGTCTCCAACATGTGCTCTCTGCAGAAGGCCTTCTGCACCTCAGTCTGAGAACTCTCTTCAACGATCCTTCTGCACCCTAGTCACCAACCTCTGCTCTCTGTAACTTTCCTGCTGCAGCTTTGTCTACAACCTCTGCTCTCTGTAAGATCCTTGTGCAACCTTGTCTAAAAACTCTGCTCACTGTAACAGTTCTTCTGCACCCTAGTCTCTGACCTCTGCTCTTTTTACCAGGCCTTTTACACACCAATCTCCAACCTCTACTCTCTGTAACAGTCCTTTTGCACCTCAGTCTCCAACCTCTGCTCTCTGCAACAGTCCTTTTGCACCTCAGTCTCCAATCTGTGCTCTAAGCAACGATTCATCTGCACCTCGGTATCCAAACTCTACTCTCTGTAACAGTCATTCTGCTCCCCAGTCTCTAACCTCTGCTGTCTGCAAGGATCCTTCTTCACCCCAGTCTGAAACGTCTGCTCTCTGCAACAAATCTTCTGCACCCTAGTCTCCAACCTCTGCTCTCTGCAACAATTCTTCTGCACCCCAGTCTCCAACATCTGCTCTATGCAACAGTCCTTCTGCAGACCTGTCTTCAACCTCTGCTCTATGTAATATCCTTCTGCACCACAGTTTCAAAACTCTGCTCCCAGTAATATTCCATTTCTACCCCAGTCTCCAACCTCTGCTTTCTGCAACGGTACTGCTGCACATGAGTTTCCAACCTCTGTTCTCAGTAACAGTCCTTCTTCTCCCCATCTCCAACCTCTTCTCTATAACAGTCCTTCTGCACCTCAGTCTCCAACCTCTGCTCTCTGCAACAGTACTTCTGCACCCCTGTCTCCAGCCTCTGCTCTCTATAAGATTCTTCTGCACCCTATTCTCAAAACTCTGCTCTCTGTAACAATCCTTCTGCACCTCAGTTTCTAACATGTGCTCTCCGCAACAGTTTTTCTGCACCCCATTCTCTAACCTATTCTTTCTACAACAGTCCTTCTGCACCCTAGTTACCAACATCTTCTTTCTGCAACAGTCCTTCTGCACCCTAATCTCCAACATCTGCTCTCTGCAGCACTTCTTCTGCACCTCAGACTGAAAACTCTTCTCTCTGCAACGACACTTCTGCACCCCAGTCTCCTACCTCTGCTCTCTGTAACTGTCCTTCTGCACCTCAGTCTCTCAACTCTGCTCTCTCTAAGATACTTCTGCAACCCAGTCTTTTAACTTTGCACTCTGTAACAGTCCTTTAGAACCCCAGTCTCCAAACTCTTCTCTCTGTTAAATCCATCTGAACCCCAGTCTCCAACCTCTGCTCTCTGTAAGGGTACTTCTGCCCCGCGTATCCAAATTCTGCTTTCTGTCACAGTCCTACTGCACCTCACTATCCAAACTCTGCTCTGTGTAACAGTCCTTCTGCACCCCAGTTTCTAAAATGTGCTTTGGGCCAAAGTCTTTCTGCACCCCCTCTCCAACATCTGCTCTCTGCAACAGTCCTTCTGAACCCTAGTCTCCAAACTCAGCTCTCTGCAAGGATCCTCCTGGACCTTAGTCCCTAACGTCTGCACTCTGTAACAGTCCTTCTGCACCACAGTCTCCAACCTCTGCTCTCTGTAAGATCCTTCTGCACTCCAGGTTAAAAACTCTGCTCTCTGTAACATTCCTTCTACACCACAGTCTACAACCTCTGTCCTCAGCAAGAGTCCTCTTCTCCCAAGACTACAAAATCTTCTCTCTGTAACAGTCCTTCTGTATCGCAGTCTCCAACCTCTGCTCTTTGTAACGGTCCTTCTAAATCCCAGTCTCCAACATCTGCTTTCTGTAACAGTCTGTCTGAACCCCAGTCTCCAAACTCTGTTCACTGTATCTATCCTTCTGCACCTCAGTCTCCATCCTCTGTTCTATGTAAGAGTCCTTCTGCACCCCAGTCTTCAACCTCTGCTCTCAGTAACAATCTTATACCGCAGTCTCCAACCTCTGCGCTCTGTAACGGTCCTTCTGCACCCCAATTTCCAAACTCTGCTTCCTGAAACAGTCCTTCTGCACCTTAGTCTCCAAACTGTCCTCTTTGAAACAGTCTTTCTACACCTCAGTCTATAACCTCTGCTCACTGAAACAGTCTTTCTGCAACTCAGTCTGAAACCTCTGCTCTCTGCACAATCCTTCTGCACCCCAATCTAAAACCACTGCTGTCTGTAACAGTCCACCTGCACCTCAGTCTCCATCCTCTGCTCTCTGTAAGATCCTTCAGCAACCCAGTCTCCAAACACTGCTCTCTATAACAGTCCTTCTGCACCCAAGTCTCCAACATCTGCTCTCTGTAACAGTCTTTCTGTACCACAGTCTCCAAGATCTGCTCTCTGTAACGGTCCTATTGCACCCCAATCTCCAACGTCTGCTTCCTGTATCAGTTCTTCTGCACCCCAGTCTCAAAACTCTGCTCTCTGTAACAGTTCTTCACACTTCAGTCTCCATCTTCTGCTCTCTGCAACGGTCCTTCTTCACCCCAGTCTCCAACTTCTTCTCTCTGCAACATTTCTTTTGCCCCCCAGTCTCCATTAGTGCTCTCTGTTACTGTCCTTCGGCACCCCAGTCTCCAAACTCTTTTTTCTGCATTACTCCTTCTGCACCCCAGTCTCCAAACTCAGCTCTCTCTAACAGTCCTTGTGTACCGCAGTCTCAAAACTCTGCTTTGTGTAACGGTCCTTCTGCAACCCATTCTCCACACTCTGCTTTCTGTATCAGTTCTTCTGCACCCCAGTCTCCAACCTCTGCTCTCTATAACAGTCCTTCTGCACCTCAGTTTTCAACCTCTGCTCTCTTCAAAACTCCTTCTGCACCCCAGTCTCCAACCTCTGCTCTCTGCAAAAGTCCCTCTACACTCCAGTCTCAGACCTCTACTATCTGCAACGATCTTTCTGCACCCCAGTCTCCAAAGTCTGCTCTATGCAACAGTTATTCTGAACCCCAGTCTCCATCCTCTGCTCTCTGTAAGAATCCTTCTGCACCCCAGTCTCCAACCTCTCCTCTCTGTAAAAGTCCTTCTGTACTGCAGTCTCCAAAATCTGCTTTCTGCAACAGTCCTTCTGCACCCCAGTCTCCAACCTCTGCTCTCTGCAACATTTCTTTTTAACCCCAGTCTCCAACCTGTATTCTCTGTAAATGTCCTTCTGCACCTCAGTCTTCAACCTCTGCTCTCTGTAGCGATCCTTCTGCACCTCAGTCTCCAACCTCGGCTCTCTGCAACGATCCTTCGGCACCTCAGTCTCAAACCTCTGTTCTCTGCAATGATCCTTCTAAACACCAGTCTCCGAGCTCTGCTCTCTGTAACAGTCCTTCTGAACATCAGTGTCAAAACTCTGCTCTCTGTAACAATCCTTCTGCATCTCAGTCTCAAACCTCTGCTCTCTTTAACAGTTCTTGTGGACACCAATCTACAAACTCTGCTCTCTGTAACACTCATCTACACACCAGTCTCCATCCTCTGCTCTCTGTAACACTCTTTCTCTACCCCAGTCTCCATCCTCTGCTCTTTGTAAGAATCTTTATGAACCCCAGTCTCCAACCGCTCCTCTCTGTAACAGTCCTTCTGCACCTCAGTCTCCAATATCTGCTCTCTGAAATGATCCTTCAGCACCTCAGTCTTCAACCGCTACTATCTGTAACAGGCCTTCTGAACCACATTCTCCAACATATGCTCTCTGGATCAGTCTTTTTGCACACCACTATCCTAACTCTGCTCTCAGTAACTGTCCTTCTGCACCCCAGTTTCCAATCTCTGCTCTCTGTAACTATCATTCTGCACCACAGTCTGAAACCTCTGCTCTCTGCAATGATCATTCTGCCCCTCAGTGTCCAACCTCTGCTCTCTGCATGATCCTTCTGCACCCCAGTCTCCAAACTCTGCTCTATGTAAGAGTCCTTCTGCACTTCAGTCTCCAACCTCTGCTCTCTGTAACAATCCTTCTGCACCTCAGTCTCCAAACTCTGCTATCTGTAACAATCCTTCTGCACACCAGTCTCCAACCTCTGCTCTCTGTAAAAAGTCTTCTGCACCCCAGTCTTGAAACGCTGCTCTTTGTAACAGGCCTAATGCACCCCAGTCTCCTACCTCTTCTCTTTGCAATGAACTATCTGCACCTCAGTCTCCAACCACTGCTCCCTGCAACAGTCCTTCTGCACCCCAGTCTCCAACCTCTGCTCTCTGCTACAGTCCTTCTGCACCCCAGTCTCCAAACTCTGCTCTCTTCAACATTTCGTCTGCACCGCAGACTCCCACATGTGCTCTCTGTATCTGTCCTGCTTCACCCCAGTCTCCAATCTCTGCTCTCTGTAGCGATCCTTCTGCACCTCAGTCTTCAACCTTCGATCTCTGCAAGGATCCTTTTTCACCACAGTCTCCAAACTCTGCTCTCTGCAACAGTCCTTCTGCATACCAGTCTACAAGCTCTGCTCTCTGTAACAGTTTTTCTGCACCCCAGTCTCCAAATTCTGCTCTCTGTAAAAGGCCTTCCACACCCCAGACTTCAAACTCTGCTCTCTGTAACAGGCCTTCTGCACCCCACTCTCCAACCTGTGCTCTCTGTAACGATCCTTATGCACCCCAGTCTCCAAACTCTGCTCTCTGTAACAGTCCTCTGCACCGCAGAATCCAACATCTGTTCTCTGCTACATTCCTTCTGCACCTCAGTCTGAAAACTCTGCTCTCTGCAACAATCCTTCTGAACCCCAGTTTCAAACCTTTCCTCTCTGTAACAGACCTTCTGCACCTCAGTCTTTAACCTCTGCTCACTGTAATGATGCTTCAGCACCCCAGTCTCTAACTTCTGCTTTCTGTAACAGTCGTTTTGCACCCCAGTCTCAAACATCTGCTCTCTGAAACGGTCCTTCTGCACCCCAGTCTCCAAACTCTGTTCTCTAAAACTCCTTCTGCACCTCAGACTCTAACCTCTGCTCTTTGTATCAGTCCTTCTAAGCCTCAGTCTGAAACCTCTGATCTCTGCAATGATCCTTCTGCAGCCCAGTCTCCAAACTGTGCTATCTGTAACAATCCTTCTGCACAGAAGTCTCCAACCTCTTCTCTCTTACAGGTCTTCTGCACCCCAGTCTCCAAACTCTGCTCTCTGTAACAGTCCTTCTGCACCCCAGTCTCCAATCTCTACTTACTGTGTCAGTCCATCTGCACAACAATTTCCAACCTCTGCTCTCTGTTATAGTCTTTCTGCATCTCACTCTACAAACTCTGCTCTCTGTAACAGTCTTTCTGCACCCCAGTCTCCAACATCTGCTCTCTGCAACAGTCCTTCTGCACCAAATCTCCAACCTCTGCCTCTGTAACCCAGTATCAAAAGTCTGCTCTCTGCAAGAGTCCTTCTGCACCCCAATCTCCAAACTGTGCTCTCTGCAACATTCCTTCTACACCGCAGTTTCCAGTCTCTGCTCTCTGCAACAGTCCCTCTGCAACCCAGTCTCCAACCTCTGCTCTCTGTAACAATCCTTCTGCACCTCAGTCTTCAACCTCTGCTCTCTGCAACAGTCCTTCTGCACCTCAGTCTCCAAAAACTACTCTCTGTAAATGTACTTCTGAACCCCTTCTCCAAACTCTGCTCTCAGTAATAGGCTTTCTGCACCCCATTTTCCAACCTCTGTTTTCTATAACAATCCTTCTACACCCCAGTCTCAAAATTTTGCTCTCTACAACGATCCTTCTGCACCCCACTCCCCAAACTCTGCTCTTTGCAACATTTCTTCTGCACCCCAGTCTTTAACATGTGCTCTCTGCAAAAGTCCTTCTGCACCTCAGTCTGAAAACTCTGTTCTCTACAACGATCCTTCTGCACCCCAGTCTCCAACCTCTGCTCGATGTAACAGTCCTGCTGCACATCTGTCTACAACTCTGCTCTCTGTAAGATCCTTGTACAACCTTGTCTGAAAACTCATCTCTCTATAGGAGTTCTACTGCACCCCAGTCTCCAACCTCTGCTCTCTGCAAAAATCCTTCTGCACCTCAGTCTCAAAACTCTACTTTCTGTAAAAGTCTTTCTGCACCACAGTCTCAAACCTCTGCTGTCTGCAACGATCTTTCTGTAAACCAGTTTCCAACATCTGCTCACATGTTTTCAATGTCTGCTCTCTGCAACAGTCCTTCTGCACCCCAGTCTCCAACCTCTGCTCTCTGCAACAGTCCTTCTGCACCTCAGTCTCAAAACTCTACTTTCTGTAACAGTCTTTCTGCACCACAGTCTCAAACCTCTGCTGTCTGCAACGATCTTTCTGTAAACCAGTTTCCAACGTCTGCTCACATGTTTCCAATGTCTGCTCTCTGAAACAGTCCTTCTGCACCCCAGTCTCCAACCTCTGCTCTCTGCAACGATCCCTGTGCACCCCAGTATCCAATATCTGCTCTATGCAAAAGTCCTTCTGCACCCCGTCTTCAACCTCTGCTCTCTGCAACAGTCCTTCTGCACCTCAGTCTGAAAATGCTGTTCTCTGCAATGATCCTTCTGCAACCCAGTGTCCAAACTCTGCTCTCTGTAACACTCCTGTTGCACCTCAGTCTCGAAACTCTGCTCTCTGTAAGATCCTTCTGCAACCCTGTCTCCAAACTCTGCTCAATGTAACAGTCCTTCTGCACCCAAGTCTCCAACCTCTGCTCTTTTGAAGAGTCCTTCTAAAACCTAGTCTCCAAACGCTGCTTTCTGCAACAGTTCTTCTGCATTACAGTCTCCAAATTCTGTTCTCTTTAGCAATCCTTCTTCACCTCAGTTACCAAACTCTGATCTCTGCAATGGTCCTTCTGCACCACAGTCTCCAACCTCTGCTCTATGTAACAATCCCTCTGCACCCCAGTCTAAAAACTCTGCTCTCTACAACAGTCCTATTGCACCCAAGTTTCCAACCTCTGCTCTCTGCAAAAGTCCTTCTGCACCCCAGTCTCAAACATCTGCTCCCTGCAACAGTTTTTCTGCACCTCTGTCTGACAACTCTTCTCTCTTCAACGATCATTTTGCACCCCAATCTTCAAACTCTGCTTTATGTAACAGCCTTTACGCACCTCAGTCTCCAACCTCTGCTTTCTGTAAGAACCCTCTGAACCCCAGTTTCCAAACTCTGCTCTCTGCAACAGTTCTTCTGCACCCCAGTCTCCAACATCTGCTATCTGCAACAGTTTTTTTAAACCTCATTCTGAAAACTCAGCTCTCTGCAACGATCTTTGTGGACCAAAGTCCTGAACCTCTGGTTTCTCTGACAGTCCTTCAGCACCTCAGTCAACAACCTCTGCTCTCTGTAAGATCCTTATTCCACCCAGTCTCCAAACGCTGCTGTATGTTACAGGCCTTCTGCTCCCCAGTTTCCAAGCTCTTCTCTGTGTAACCGGTTTTCTGCACCTCAGTCTCCAACCTCTTCTCTCTGCAACGATTTTTCTGCACCCCATTCTCCAACCTCTGCTCTCTGCAACAGTCCTATTGCACCCCAGGATCCAACCTCTGCTCTCTGCAACATTACATCTATACCACAGTCTCCAAACGTTATTCTCTGTAACGGTCCTTCTGCACCCCAGTCTCCAAACTTTGCTTTCTGTATCCGTCATTCTGCACCGCAGGATTCAACCTCTGCTCTCTGTAAGAGTCTTTCCCCGCAGTCTCCAAACTCTGCAACAGTGTTCTGCACCCCAGTCTGGAAACACTGCACTCTGCACAGTCCTTCTGCACCCAGTCTCCAACCTCTGCTCTCTTCATCAGTCCTTCTGCACCTCAGTCTCCAAACACTGCTCTCTGTAACAGTTTTTCTGGACCTCAGTCTTCAACCACTGCTCTCTGCAACAGGCCTTCTGCACCCCAATCTCCAACGTCTGCTCTCTACAACAATCTTTCTGCACCCCAGTCTTCAAACTTTCCTCTCTGTAAGATCTTTCTGCTCCCCAGTCTCCAAAATCTACACTCAGTATCAGTCTTTTTGCACCCCAGTTTCCAAACACTGCTCCCTGTAACAGTTTTTCTGCAACTCAGTCTTAAACAACTGCTCGCTGCAAAAGACCTTCTGCACCCCAGTCTCCAACCTCTGCTCTTTAGAACAGTCCTTCTATACCCCAGTCTCCATAATCTGCTCTCTTCAATGATCCTTCTGCACCCCAGTCTCCAACGTCTGCTCTCTGCAACAATCCTTCTGCACCCCAGTCTCCAAACTTTCCTCTCTGTAAGATTTTTCTACACCCCAGTTTTCAAACTCTGCTCTCTGTAACATTCCTTCTGCACCCCACTCTCCAACGTCAGCCCTCTGCAATAGTCCCTCTGCACCCCAGTCTCCAACCTTGTTCTCTACAACAGTTCTTCTGTACCGCAGTCTTTAACCTCTGTTCTCTGTAAGGGTCCTTCTGCACCCCAGTCTCCAACCTCTGCTTTCTGTATCAGTTCTTCTGCACCAGTCTCCAAACTCTGCTCTCTGTAACAGTCCTTCTGCACCTCACTTTTTAAACTCTGCTCTCTGCAACAGTCCTTCTGCACACCAGTCTTAAACCTATGCTCTCTGCAACAGTCCTTCTCCACCCCAGTCTCCATCATCTGCTCTCTGTAATATTCCTTCTGTACTGCAGTTTCCAAACTCTTCTCTCTTTTATGGTCCTTCTGCACCCCACTCTCCAACCACAGCTTTCTCTATCAGTCCTTCTGCACTCAGGTCTCCAACCTCTGCTCTCTGTAATAGTCCTTCTGCACCTCAGTCTCCAACGTCTACTCTCTGCAACAGTCCTTTGGCACCCCAGTCTCAAACATCTGCTCTCTGTTACAGTCCTTCTGTACTAAAGACTCCAACTTCTTCTCTCTGTAATGGTTCTTCTGGACCCGAGTCTCCAAACTCTGCTTTCTGTATCAGTCCTTCTGCACCCTGGTCTCTAAACTCTGCTTTCTGTAACAGTCCTTCTGAAACTCAGACTACAATTTCTGCTCTCTGCAACAGTCCTTCTGTGCCCTAATCTCCAAACTCTGCTCTCTGCAACAGCCCTTCTGCACCTCAGTGTCCAAGTTCTGCTCTCTGTAAGATCCTTCTGCAGTTTCCAAACTCTTCTCTCTTTTATGGTCCTTCTGCACCCCACTCTCCAACCACAGCTTTCTCTATCAGTCCTTCTGCACTCAGGTCTCCAACCTCTGCTTTCTGCAATGGTCCTTCTGCACCCAAGCCTCTAACCTCTCTTCTCTACAACAGTTATTCTGCACCCCAGTCTCCCACCTCTGCTCTCTGTAACAGTCCTTCTGTACCACAGTCTCCAACCTCTGTTCTCTGTAAGGGTCCTTCTGCAACCCAGTTTCCAATCACTGCTTTTTGTATCAGTCCTTTCGCACCACATTCTCCAAATTCTGCTCTCAGTAACAGTCCTTCTGCACCTCAGTCTGCAACCTCTGCTCTTTGCAATAGTCCTTCTGTACCCCAGTCTCTAACCTCTGCTCTCTGCAACAGTCCTCTACTTTCCTCAGCAGTCCTTTTCCACTCTAGTCTCCAACCTCTGCTCTCAGTAACAGTCCTTCTGCACCTCAGTCTGAAAACTCTTCTCTCTGGAAAGATCCTTCTGCATCTCAGTGTCAAAACTCTTCTTTGTGTAACAGTCTTTATGTACCTCATTCTTCAACCTTTTGTCTCTGTAAGATCCTTTTGCAAGCCACTCTTTAAACGCTGCTCTCTGTAACTATCCTTCTGCACCCAAGTCTCCAAACACTGCTCTCTGAAACAGGCCTTCTGCACCTCAATCTCCAACCTATGCTGTCTATAACAGGCCTTTTAACACCAGTCTTCAAACTCTTCTCTCTTCAACTATCCTTCTGCACCCCAGTCTCTAACCACTGCACTCTGCACTAGTCCTTCTGCACCCCAGTCTCAAACCTATGCTGTCTGTAAGATCCTTCTGCACACCTATCTTCAACTTCTGCTCTCTGTAAAAGTACTTCTGTAAAGCAGTCTCAAAACTCTGCTCTCTGTAAGGGTCCTTCTGCATTTTTCAATCTCCAATATTTGCTCTTTGCAACACTCCTTCTGCAACCCAGTCTCCAAAATTTGCTCTGTGCAATAGATTTTATGCACATGAGTCTCTAACCTGTGCTCTCTGTAAAACTCGTACTGCACCCCAGTCTCCAAAATCTGCTCTCTGCAACAATCCTTCTGAACCCCAGACTCCAAGTCTGCTCTCTGCAACAGTCCTTCTACCCCCCAGTCTCGATACACTGCTCGCCGCAACAATCCTTCTGCACCCCAGTCTCCAATCTCTGTTCTCTTCAACAGTTTTTCTGCACCCCAGTCTTCAACCTCTGCTCTCTGTAAGGGTCCTTATGCACCCCAGTATCCAACCTCTGCTTTCTGTATCAGTCGTTTTCCACAACAGTCTCGAAAATCTGCCCGCTGTAACAGTCCTTCTGCAACTCAGTCTGCAAACTCTGCTCTCTGCAACAGTCCTTCTGCACCTCAGTCTCCAACCTCTGCTCTCTGTAAGGGTCCTTCAGCACCCGAGTATCCAACCTCTGCTTTCTGTATCAGTCCTTCTGCACCCCAGTGTCCAACCTCTGCTCTCTGTAACAATCCTTCTGCACCTCGGTCTCCAATGTCTGCTCTGTGCAACAGTCCTTCTGCACCTCAGTCTCCAACATCTTCTCTCTGTAACAGTGCTTCTGCACCTCAGTCTCCAACATTTGCTCTCCATAATATCTTTCTGCAACCTAGTATTAAAACTCTGCTCTCTGTACCAATGTGTCTGCACCCCAGTCTCCAAACTCTGCTGTCTGTAACAGGCATTCTGCACCCCAGTCTCCGAACTCTGCTTTCTGTATCAGTCCTTCTGCATCCCAGTCTCCAACCTCTCATCTCTGCAACGATCCTTTTGCACCCCAGTCTTCAACCTCTGTTCTCTACAACACTTCTTCTGTACCCCAGTCTCCAAACTCTGCTGTCTGTAACAGGCCTTCTGCACCACAGTCTCCAAACACTGCTCTGTAACAGTCCTTCTCCACCACAGTCTGCAACCTCTGCACTCTGCAACAGTCTTTCTGCACCCCAGTCTCCAACATCTGCTCTCTACAACAGTCCTTCTCCACCCCAGTCTCGAACCTATGCTCTCTGTAACAGTACTATTGTACTGCAGTTTCCAAACTCTTCTCTCTGTAACGGTCCTTCTGCACCCCACTATCCAACCTCTGCTTTCTCTATCAGTCCTTCTGCACTCAGTCTCCAACCTGTGCTCTGTAACTGTCCTTCTGCATTTCAGTCTCTAACGTCTGCTAGCTGCAACAGTCTTTCGGAACCCCAAACTTCAACCTCTGCTCTCTGCAACAGTACTACACCCAAGTCTCTAACCTCTGCACTCTGCAACAGTCCTTCTGCACCTCAGTCTCCAACCTCTTCTCTTTGCAAAAGTCTTTATGCACCCTCAGTCTTCAACATCTACTCTCTGTAACAGTCCTTCTGCACCTCAGTCGCCAACGTCTGCTCTCTGTAAGATCCTTCTAAAAATCAGTCTCTAAACTCCTGCTTTCTCTAACAGTCATTCTGCACCCCAGTCTCAAAATTCTGCAGTCTGTAAAACTCCTTCTCCAGTCTGCACCCTATGTTCTCTACAACAATCCTTCTATACCCAAGTCTCCAAACTCTGCTCTCTGCAAACAGTTCTTCTGCACCCAGTCCCCTACATCTGCCCTCTGCAACAGTTTTTCTAAACCTCATTCTGAAAACTCTTATCTCTGACAGGATCCTTCTGGACCCCAGTTCCAACCTCTGCTCTCTCTGACAGTCCTTCAGCACCTCAGTCACCAACCTCTGCTCTCTGTAAGATCCTTATGCCACTCAGTCTCAAAACTCTGCTGTGTGTTACATGTCATCTGCTCCCCAGTCTCCAAGCTCTGCTCTTTGAAACAGGCCTTCTGCACCTCAGTATCCAACCTCTTCTCTCTGCAACAATCCTTCTGCACCCCATTCTCCAAACTCTGCTCTCTGCATCAGTCCTATTGCACCCCAGTCTCCAACCTCTGCTCTCTGTAAGATCCTTCTGCACACCTGTCTCATACCTCTGCTCTCTTTAACAGTTCTTCTATATAGCAGTCTCTAACCTCTATTCTCTGTAACAGTCTTTCTGCACCCCAGTCTCAAAACACTGCACTCTGCACAGTCCTTCTGCACCCAGTCTTCAACCTCTCCTCTCTGTGACAGTCCTTCTGCACCTTAGTCTCTAAACACTGATCTCTGTAACAGTTTTTCTACACCTCAGTCTTCAACAACTGCTCTCTGAAACAGTCTTTCTTCACCCCAGTCTCCAAACTCTGCTCTCTAGAACAGTCCTTTTATACACCAGTCTCCGTGATCTACTCTCTGCAACGATCCTTTTGCACCCCAGTCTCAAGAATTTCCTCTCTGTAAGATTGTTCTGGTTCCCAGTCACCAAACTCAGCTCTCAGTATTAGTCCTTCTGCACTCCAGTCTCCAAACCCTGCTCTCTGTAACAGTTTTTCTGCACCTCAGTCTTCAACAACTGCTCTCTGAAACAGTCCTCCTGCACCCCAGTCTCCAACGTCTGCTCTCTAGAACAGTCCTTCAATACCTCAGTGTTCATAATCTACTCTCTGCAATGATCCTTCTGCACCCGAGTCTCCAACGTCTGCTCTCTGCAACAATTGTTCTGCACCCAAGTCTCCAAACATTCCTCTCTTTAAGAATCTTCTGCACCCCAGTTTCCACACTCTGCTCTCTGTAACATTTCTTTCTGCACCGCAGTCTCCAACGTCTGCCCTCTGCAATGGTACCTATGCACCCCAGTCTCCAACCTTGTTCTCTAAACAGTTCTTCTGTACCGCAGTCTCTAACCTCTGCTCTCTGTAATGCTCTTTCTGCACCCCAGTCTACAAAATCTGCTTTCTGTCTCAGTCCTTCTGCACCACAGTCTCAAACCTCTGCTCTCTGTAACAGTCCTTCTGCACCCCAGTATCCAACATCTGCTCTGCAACAGTCCTTCTGCACCACAGTCTCCAACATCTGCTCTGTGTAACAGTCATTCTGTACTGTAGTCTCCAAACTCTGCTCTCTGTAACGGTCTTTCCGCACCCCAGTTTACAAACTCTGCTCTCTGTAACATTCCTTCTCCAACCAAGTCTCTAACCTCTGCTTACTGCAACAGTATTTCTGCATCCCAGTCTTCAAACTCTGCTCCCTGTAGCAGCCCTTCTGCACCTCAGTCTACAACCTCTGCTCTCTGCAACTGTCCTTCTACACCCCAGTTGCCAATATCTGCTCTCTGAAAGGATTTTTCTGCACCCCAGTCCCCAACGTCTGCTCTCTGCAACAGCTTTTCTGCACCCGAGTCTCCAACCTCTGCTCTCTGTAAGATCCTTCTGCAACCCCGTCTCCGAACTCTGCTCTCTGTAACAGTCCATCTGTACCACAGTCTCTAAACTCCGATCCCTGTAACGGTCCTTCTGCACGCCAGTCTTCAAACACTGATTTCTGTATCAGTCCTTCTGCACCACAGTCTCCCAACTTCTACTCTCTGCAATAGTCCTTCTGCACCCGAATCTCCAACTTCTGCTCTATGGCAACAGTCCTTCTGCACCACAATATCAAAACTCTGTTCTCTGTAACAATTTTTTCTGCACGCCAGTCTCCAAATTCCTGCTCTCTGCAAAGGTCCTTCTTCAAACCACTCTCCAAACTCTGCTCGCTGTAATATGCTTCTTAACCCCAGTGTCCAAACTCTACTCTCAGTAACATTTCTTTCCGATCCCCAGTCTCCAATCTCTGCTCTTTGTAAAAGTCTTTTTGCACCCCAGTCTCTAATCTCAGCTCTCTGTAACGGTCCTGTGGCATCCCAGTGTCCAACATCTGCTTTCTTACCAGTCGTGCACCCCAGTCCTCCAAACTCTGCTCTCTGCAACAATCCTCTGCACCCCAGTCTCCTACGTCTGTTCTCTACAACAGTCCTGCTGCACTTCAGTCTCCCAACCTCTGCTCTCTGTAACATCCTTCTGGACCCCAGTCTCCAATCTCTGCTATATTCAACAGTCCTTCTGCACCCCAGTCTCCAACCTCTGCTCTCGGTAACAGTCCTTCAGCACCTCAGTCTCCAACCTCAGCTCTCTGCAACAATACTTCTGCACCCCAGTCTCTATGACTGCTCTCTACAACAGTTTTTCTGCACCCCAGTCTCCAACCTCTGCTCTCTGTAACAGTTCTTCTGCACCGCAGTCTCAAACCTCTGCTCTCTGTAATGGTCTTTCTGCACCCCAGTCTCTAAACTCTGCTTTCTGTATCAGTCATTCTGCACCTCAGTCTCCAACGTCTGCTCTCTGTAACAGTCCTTCTGTAACTCAGTCTTCAACCTCTTCTCTCTGCAATTGTCCATCTGCACCTCAGTATACAACCTCTACTCTCTGTAACAGTCCTTAGGCACCTCTTCTAAAAACTCTGCTCTCTGTAACAGGCTTTCTGCACTCCAGTCTCCAACATCTCCTCTCTGGAACACTCTTTCTGCACACGAATCTCCAACCTCTGCTTTCTGCAACAGTCCTTCTGCACCCCAGTCTCCAACATCTGCTCTCGGTAACAGTCCTTCTGCACCTCAGTCTCCAACCTCAGCTCTCTGCAACAATACTTCTGCACCCCAGTCTTCTATGACTGCTCTCTACAACAGTTTTTCCGCACCCCAGTCTCCAACCTCTGCTCTCTGTAACAGTTCTTCTGCACCGCAGTCTCAAACCTCTGCTCTCTGTAATGGTCTTTTCTGCACCCCAGTCTCTAAACTCTGCTTTCTGTATCAGTCATTCTGCACCTCAGTCTCCAACGTCTGCTCTCTGTAACAGTCCTTCTGTAACTCAGTCTTCAACCTCTTCTCTCTGCAATTGTCCATCTGCACCTCAGTATACAACCTCTACTCTCTGTAACAGTCCTTAGGCACCTCTTCTAAAAACTCTGCTCTCTGTAACAGGCTTTCTGCACTCCAGTCTCCAACATCTCCTCTCTGGAACACTCTTTCTGCACACGAATCTCCAACCTCTGCTCTCTGCAACAGTCCTTCTGCACCCCAGTCTCCAACATCTGCTCTCTGCATTAGTCCTTCTGCACCTCAACTGAAAATTCTGCTCGTTCCACTATCCTTCTGCACCCCAGTCTTCAACCTCTGTTCTCTGCAACAGTCCGTCTGCATCCCAGTCTCCAACCTCTGCTCTCTGTAACAGTCCTTCTGCACCTAAGTCTCCAAATTCTGCTCTCTGCAAGAGTCCTTCTGAAACCCACTCTCCAACCCTCTTCTGTCTGCAACAATAATTTTGCACCTCAGTCTCCAACGACTGCTCTCTGAAACGATACTTCTACACCCAGTCTCCAACATCTGCTCTATGCAACAGACCTTCTGCACCCCAGTCTCCTACGTCTCTTCTCTTTAACACTCTTTCTGCACCCCGGTCTCTAACCTCTGTTCTCTGTAAGGTCCTTCTGCACCCCAGTTTTCAAACTCTGCTCTCTGTAACATTCCTTCTTGAACCCAGTCTCCAACCTCTTTTTTCTTCAACACTCCTGCTGCAACCCAGTCTCCAACCTCTGTTCTCTGCAACAGTCATTTTACTCCCCAGTCTCAAACCTCTGCTCTCTGTAACAGTCCTTCTGCACCATAGTCTCCAAACTCTGCTGTCTGTAATGGTCTTTCTGCACCAGCAGACTCAAACCTCTGCTTTCTGTATTAGTTTTCTGCACCACGGTTTCTAACCTCTGCTCACTGTAACAGTCCTTCTGCACCTCTGTCTCCAACCTTTGAAATCAGCAACCCTACATTTGAACCCCATTCTTTAAACTCTGCTCTCTGTAACTGTCCTTCTGCACCCCATTTCCTAAACTCTGTTCTCTGCAACAGTTCTCCTGAACCACAGTCTCCAACCTCTGTTCTCTGTTATGGTTTTTTTGCACCCCAGTCTCCAACCTCTGCTTTCTGCATCAGTAATTCTGCATAGCATTCTCCAAACTTTGCTATCTGTAACATTCTTTCTGCACCTCAGTCTCCAAACTCAAATCTCTGCGACAGTTCTTCTTCACCACAGTTCTAAACTCTGTTCTCAACAACAGTCCTCCTGAACCACAGTCTCCAACCACTGCTCTCTGTAACGGTCCTTCTGCACCCCAGTCTTTAACCTCTGCTTTCTGTATCCGTCGTTCTACAACCCAGTATCCAACCTCTGCTATATGTAACAGTCCTTCTGCACCTCAGTCTCCCAAATTCTTCTCTCTGCAACAGTCCTACTGCACCCAAGTCTCTAAAACCTGCTCCCTGCAACAGTCCTTCTTCACCCCAGTCTCCAACAACTGCTATCTGCTACAGTCTTTCTGCACCCCAGTCTCCAATCTCTGCTCTCTGTAAAAGTCCTTCTGCACCTCTGCTCCACCTCTTCTCTCTGCAATGGTCCTTCTGCACCTCAGTATTCAACCTCTACTCTCTGTAACGTCCTTCTGCACCTCAGTCTCCAACCTCTGCTCTCTGTAAGATCCTTCTGCAACCCAGTCTCCTATGTCTGCCCTCTGTAACAGTCGATCTGCATCCCTTCACCAAACTCTGCTCTCTGTAACAGGCCTTCTTCACCGCAGTCTCCAAACTCTGTTCTATGTAACAGTCCTTCTGCACCCCAGGATCCAACTTCTGTATCTGTAACAATCTTTCTGCAACTCAGTTCCCAAACTCTGAAATCTGCAATGTCCTACTGCACCCCAGTCTCTAAACTCTACTCTCTTCAACGATTTTTTTAAACCCCAGTCTCCAAACTCTGCTCTCTGCAGAAGTCCTTCTGCACCCCAGTCTCCAACATCTGCTCTCTGCAACAGTGCTTCTGCACTTCAGTCTGAAAACTCTGCTATCTGCAACGATCCTTGTGCGCCACAGTCTCCAAACTCTGCTTTCTGTAACAGTTTTTTTGCGACTCAGTCTCCAACCTCTGCTCTCTGTAACAGTCCTTTTGCCCCCCATTCTCCAAACTCTGCTCTCTGTAAGATCATTCTGCACCCATGTTTCCAAACTCTGCTCTCTGTAGCATTCCTTCTCCACCCAGTCTCTAACCTCTTTGCAACGGACCTTCTGCACGCCAGTCTCCAACCTCTGTTCTCGGCAACGGTCCTTCTGCACCCCAGTCTCCAAATTCTGCTCTGCATATCATTTCTTCTGGACCTCCGTCTCCAATTTCTGCTCTATGTAAGATCCTTCTGCAACCCAGTCACCAAACTCTGCTCTCCTGGAACAGTCCTTCTGCACCCCAGTATCCTACCTCTGGTCTGTGCAACAGTTCGTCTGCACCCCAGTCTTTAACCTCTGCTCTCTGAAAGATTCTTCTGCACCCCAGTCTCCAAACTCTGACCTCTGTAACAGTCCTTCTTCACCCAAGTCTCTAACCTCTGCTCTCTGTAACAATCCTTCTGCACCTCAGTCTCACAAATCTGCTTTCTGCAACGGTTTTTCTGCACCCCATTCTCCAAAGTCTATTGTCTGCAAGAGTCCTGAGGCATGTCAGTCTCCCAAATTCTGCTCCCTGCAAACATCCTTCTGCACTCCAGTCTCCAACTTTTGCTCTCTGCAACAGTTCTTCTGCACCCCAGTCTCCAACCTCTGCTCTCTGAAAGATCCTTTTGCACCCCAGTCTCCAAATTCTGATCTTTGTCACAGTCCTTTTTCACCCTCAGTCTCCAACCTCTGCTCTCTGTAACAATCCTTCTGCACCTCAGTCTACGACATCTGTTCTCTGCAGTGGTCTTTCTGCACCCATTCTCATCCTCTGTGTCTGCAAGAGTCCTTCAGCACGTCATGTCCAACCTTTACTACCTGCAACAATCCTCTGCACCCCAGTCTCCAACTTTGGCTCTCTGCAACAGTTCTTCTGCAACCCAGTCTCCAACTTCTACTCTCTGAAGAATTCCTTCTCCACCCCAGTCTCCAACCTCTTATCTCTGTAACAGTCCTTCTGTACCGCAGTCTCTAACTTCTATTCTCTGTAAGATCCTTCTGCACTCCAGTTTCCAAAGTCTGCTCTCTGTAACATTTCTTCCCCACGCAAATATCTAACCTATGCTCTCTGAAATGGTCTTTATGCACCCCAGTCTCCAACCTCTGCTTTGTGTATCAGTCCTTCAGCACCACAGTCTCCAAACTCCGCTTTCTATTTACAGTCCTTTTGCACCTCAGTCTCCAAATACTGCTTTCTGCAAAAGTCCTTTTGCATCCAATTCTCCCAACCTTGTGCTCTCTCCAACAGTCCTACTGTACACAAGTCTCCAACCTCTGTTCTCTGTAACAGTCCTTCTGCTACTTCAGTCTCCATCCCTGCTCTCGTTAAGATTCATTCAATAGGTTACTGAATCGATCAATGGGTTTAGAAGACATCAAGGAGGAAATTAAAAATTCTTAGAGTATTATGAAAACACAGACACAACATATCGGAATCTATGGACACATGAAAAGGCAGTTCTAAGAGAAAATTCATTGCTTGGAGTTCATTCCTTAAAAAGAGAAAAAAACCAACAAATAAATGATCTCATACTTCATCTCAAAATTCTAGAAAAAGAAGAGCAAAGCAACAGCAAAAGAAGTAGAAGGCAAGAAATAATTAAAATCAGAGCTGAAATTAATGAAATCGAAACAAAAGAAACAATTGAAAAAATTGACAAAACGAAAGTTGGTTCTTCGAAAAGACTAAATAAAATTGACAGACCCTTAGCCATGCTAGTGAAGAGAAGAAGAGAGAGAACTCAAACTACTGCATAAGGAATGAAAAGGCAAGATCACGACAGACACTTCAGAAATACAGAAGATAATCAGAAATTATTTTGAATCCTTATACTCCAATAAAATAGAAGATAGTGAAGGCATCGATAAATTTCTTAAGTCATATAATCTTCCCAGATTGAGTCAGGAGGATATAGACAACCTAAACAGACCAATATCAACTTGAGGAAATAGAAGAAACCATCAAAAGATTACCATCTAAGAAAGCCCAGGACCTGATGGGTTTACAGCAGAGTTTTACAAAACCTTTAAAGGAACTAATACCAATACTTTTCAAGCTATTCCAGGAAATAGAAAAAGAGGAGAACTTCCAAATTCATTCTACGCAGCCAACACCACCCTTGATTCCCAAAACCAGCACAAAGACAACTTCAAAGAGAAAAACTACAGACCAATATCTCTAATGAACCTAGATGCAAAAATCCTCAATAAAATTTCTGGCAAATCGGATACAAAAACATATCAAAAAAATTGTGCACCATGATCAAGTAGGATTCATCCCTGGTATGCAAGGGTGGTTCAATATACGGAAATCAATAAATGTTATTCACCACTCAATAGACTTAAAAATAAGATCCATATGATCATTCTCGATAGATGCAGAAATAGCATTCGACAAAGTAAGATCTCGCTA